>NC_079227.1:38288043-38317581 GCF_029633865.1 Lampris incognitus
TCTTTAAGTGGGCCCAGAAGGAAGCAGCAGAGAGAAAACTCCTTTTCATGAATTAGAAGCCCTCATATAAGAAGAAAAAGAGCCCCCTGCACATCTGTTGAAGCACACTTACCAAGTCTATAGAGCAAATGAAGGAAATGACTGGAAAGGCCCCCGTGAATGAGACAAGACGTGGTGAGGCAGAAGAGGATGGATGAAGGTCAGGTACTTGCAGAAGAGGCTGGGTCTAGATGCAATGATGTAAGAAAAGTTGATTCTGATTTATCAAATTCACAAGGCAAGGCCGCTGTTGATACCAGGAGATATTTGTGAAAGATGTGTAACGATGCTGTGAGATCGTCATGTTGATGGAAAATCTATGCTTCCGGTGTGGGAAGGTGGCGGCATGAATTCACGTTTGCAGCGGCCTCACCCAGTACCGTCCATGCAGTGTCTTTGTCCACATCTGCGTCTAAGTTGGTCTTCGTTTGATGGCTGGGAGAGCTGGTGCTGGATCAGCTGGGAGAGCTTGGTCTGCTGCATCCTGTGGGCCCAAGGACCACGGCCCTGCCTGGAGCTGCGCCCGAAGAGGTGACACCAAGGGTTGTCTGACGGGATGCGGAAGCAGGGCAGGCTAAGCTAACTGCTAGCCCATGCAGACCGGCAGCTCTGATAACACCGAGGGTGGTCTGACGGCGGCCTCGCCTAGCCTTGACTGTGTTTTTGGTGTCGTCGTGTGGAGCGCGGGGAGGTGTGTTGAGGGTGTCCGGCTGGTTGGGAGAGCTGGTGCTGGATCAGCTGGGAGAGCTTGGTCTGCTGCATCCTGTGGGCCCAGGGACCACGGCCCGCCTGGAGCTGCGCCCGAAGAGGTGACACCAAGGGTGGTCTGACGGGATGCGGAAGCGGGGCAGGCTAAGCTAACTGGCAGCTCTGATAACACCGAGGGTGGTCTGACGGCGGCCTCGCCTAGCCTTGACTGTGTTTTTGGTGTCGTCGTGTGGAGCGCGGGGAGGTGTGTCGAGGGTGTCCGGCTGGTTGAGAGAGCTGGTGCTGGATCAGCTGGGAGAGCTTGGTCTGCTGCATCCTGTGGGCCCAGGGACCACGGCCCTGCTGGAGCTGTGCCCAAAGAGGAAACACCAAGGGTGGTCTGACGGGATGCGGAAGCGGGGCAGGCTAAGCTAACTGCTAGCCCACGCAGACCGGCAGTTCCGACAGTCGTCCTGGCTGTTGTTTGCTCTTATGGACAGTGAATTTTTTTGGACTGTGTTCCGCTGAGTGGACTGTGTTGTTAACTGTTTGTGTTTGGTTTTTGTTTTTTTGCTTGTTCTCTCTGTTTTTGTATTTTTTGTATGTATTTGGTGGTCTCGTTTTTGGGACATTTGGGCTGTGTTTTTATATTTTGTGTTGCACTGCTCTGGGCTGGGGGACACGGAATTTCGTTTCTTTTGTGTATGCAAGTACATGAAAGAAATGACAATAAATTGTTCCTGATTCCCAATTGTGCATCCAAAAAATAAACATGCCATATTGTCATCATGTTTGAAATAGATGGATGGATGGATGGATGGATGGATGGATGGATGGATGGATGGATGGATAGATAGATAGATAGATAGATAGATAGATAGATAGATAGATAGATAGATAGATAGATAGATAGATAGATAGATAGATAGATAGATAGATAGATAGATAGATAGATAGATAGATAGATAGATAGCCTCTAGGCTCCTAGTGGCTCTTCAGTCTTGTGGTGACTTGACACTGTTTGGACACATGCCACAAGTCCACTCACACATATGGATGTGTTTTTGGAGCTCTGCAGAGGCAGTTAAGTTCCTCCATGATGCCTGTGTGCTTGTTTGCTGATGAGCAGCTCATTTGCCAGAGCTGAGGTGGAACAGCAGAGTCGTTTCAGGAGGTCACCTGCCTGTCAGCTTTTCTACAGGCTACAAGCTTCCTCTACGTTACGATGTTGTGATGTGGGCTGGCCTGGCAGACAGAGAGCGCCACCCTCCTGGAGGAAACGGAAGGCGGAGGAAGGGGGAGTTATTTTAGTGCCTCAGCTGAGAGATGGATGCAACGGCGGAGAGAGAGAGAGAGAGAAATAGGGCCAAACTGAGAGAAGGAGAGGAGAGAAAATGGAGAAAGAAAGTGGGTTGAAAATGGATTAATGGTTCCAAGGCACTTGACACAGATAAAGCGAAGCAATTTGTCTTTGAAATCATTACAGAAGAATCCAGTCTTCATTTACTGCAATTTAGAAACAAGAAAATCCACCCTTCTGCTTATAATGACAAAAAAGGATTGCAGAAAGATGAGAGAAATATTTTTGGAGACATGTTATAGTGGTTGTGGTATATGGTTATTATGGTCATTTTTCAACAACTGCTTGTGTTTTATCTTGGCAAATAGAAAGAAGTACTTGAGATGGTTTACAGTTGAAGCAATAGAATGATCAATGATGAAATGAAAACACTTGTGCTTTTGTGTACATGTGTGTACTGGGGGTCAGGGTAGGGTTAGCCGGCTGCTGTGTATGAGAGAGTCTGGGAGACTGGTCAGGAGATCCAGTGAGACACCATGACGTAGACAGTGTCCATCGGAACACCCAGAATATCTCCCTCACTCTGTCTCTCTCTCTCTCTCCTCCCTTCCTTATTCTGCTTCTCCTCCACCCCTTAGATAAACCCCTTCTGTCCCTCCTTCATATCCTTTCCTCCCTGGCTCAGAACCACAAGGCTCAGAACCAGAAGGATTAGAACCAGAAGGCTCAGAATCAGAAGGCTTAGAGCTAGAAGGCTCAGAACCAGAAGGCTCAGAACCAAAAGGCTTAGAGCTAGAAGGCTCAAAACCAGAATGCTGAGACCCAGAAGGCTTAGAGCTAGAAGGCTCAGAACCAGAAGGCTTAGAGCTACAAGGCTCAGAACCAGAAGGCTTAGAGCTAGAAGGCTCAGAACCAGAATGCTGAGAACCAGACGGCTTAGAGCTACAAGGCTCAGAACCAGAAGGCTTGGAGCTAGAACGCTCAGAACCAGAATGCTGAGACCCAGAAGGCTTAGAGCTACAAGGCTCAGAACCAGAAGGCTTAGAGCTAGAAGGCTCAGAACCAGAATGCTTAGCGCTAGAAGGCTCAGAACCAGCTGTTGCTTTGTTGCCACTAAACACAGGGTTGTCTCTGATGATGTATTTCCATCCTAGTATTCATATGATTGATAATTTTACCTTAATCCACTTTGGAAAATTCATACATCCTGAAATTCACTTTCATCTGATGCATATTAATAATAATAATAATCATTACATTTATATGGAGCTTTTCTAGACACCCAAAGCGCTTCATTGTTACATTGTTACATACCTCCAGCTTGGTCGGGCGTCCCTACAGACGCAATTGGCAGTGTCTGCAGGTGGGAAGCCAGGTGTGAGTATGTGTCCTGATCGCTGCACTAGCGCCTCCTCTGGCCAGTCGGGGCGCCTGTTCAGGGGGGAGGGGGAACTGGGGGGAATAATGTGATCTTCCCTTCAGTCTCAATTATCATTGTCATGGTTATTTGCATATGAAACCGATCATTCGTTTGGGTGGTTATGCCACTGTATTGTTTATAAGGGTGGGGGTACCTGCAGTCACTGTACTGTTTATAAGGGTGGGGATACTTGCAGTCACTGTATTGTTTATAAGGGTGGGGGTACCTGCAGTCACTGTACTGTTTATAAGGGTGGGGATACTTGCAGTCACTGTACTGTTTATAAGGGTGGGGGTACCTGCAGTCACTGTATTGTTTATAAGGGTGGGGACACCTGCAGTCACTGTATTGTTTATAAGGGTGGGGACACCTGCAGTCACTGTATTGTTTATAAGGGTGGGGATACCTGCAGTAACTGTATTGTTTATAAGGGTGGGGACACCTGCAGTAACTGTATTGTTTATAAGGGTGGGGACACCTGCAGTCACTGTATTGTTTATAAGGGTGGGGACACCTGCAGTCACTGTATTGTTTATAAGGGTGGGGGTACCTGCAGTCAGTGTATTGTTTATAAGGGTGGGGTACCTGCAGTCAGGTGAGACTGAAGAGGTCACTTAGATGATGATGAAACGTTTCTCTCAATAAACAATGTGTCCAGATGAACTGATTCACCTTTACCTGGATCGTTGAGCATGCATAAAGACATCGACAGTGAATGATGTAATGATGTAGTACTACAGTCTCAACTCAGTGCCTCTTCTGCATTGTCCACTCACCTCCCCTTCTCTTTCTCAACCCCCAACTCTAGACTCATCTTGCCCTATGAGAGGTTCACAAAAGGAGAAGAGGACAAGCCCCTCCCCCCGGTCAAATCCAGGAAGCAGGAGGTGAGCGCTAGCATGGAAACATCCAGCAATGTCAGTGGCCCCACCCCTAAGACCAAGCTGACTAATGGAGTGAAGAACCAAGACTTGAAGCCCCTCCCTGACAGAGGTGATGCCGAGGCCACCAGAGTTGAGAGCACACAGGTCAGTCAGCTGGCTTATTACTTCGCTGTATTTCTGTGTTCTCTTGGTATTTTGCCCGTTCAGGAAGCAAGGTAACGCTGTAGTTACAAAAGCAGTTGCGTGGGCAGGAAATTAGTCACTAAAACTTGTAATTTTCAAGTGAAAGGTCAATGAACAGTGTCTTTCAGCATTCCTACTCGGACCCAAGTGTGTCCAATTCTCTCTGCTGGTAGCAGCGCCATCCTGTTAATGTGTTTTACTTCTAAACTGAAGTCGATTAATGTTTGTGTCACTACACTCCATTAGCCAAGCATTAATCTTACCAGAGGAGGTGTGGTGACTGTAATGGATTTCACGGTGGCTCAGCGGTTAGTGCTGATGCCTCAGTCACAGCCAGGCTGATTCCACACACAGAGTGGCTGTGGCGGGACTGGCCCCTGGGTTGCAACCCAACAGGGGCATTTCTGTGTGGCGTTTGCATGGTCTCCCTGTATTCATGTGGGGTTCCTCCCATACCAACATAAAAGACATGCGTGTTAGGGATATACTGCTGCCATTGTTGTTGACCAGTGCACTGGCTCCACATCTGGAGCTGGTCCCCGAGGACCAGAGAAATGGCTGCCCACTACTCCTAAAAGTTAGGATGGGTGCAGGGGACAAATTCAGGGTATGTGTAGACATTTACTTGGATAATAAAATATTTCTACCTCTCTAATTATTATCCAAGCACATTTGGGAATTCTGCCCAGATATAGAGTGGTGAGTCCTGACTCGCGACCAAACAAACCATCACTACCTCTCTCACCCCAAATAAAACTCACCCATCAAGTCTTATTGACACTTTTTCTTGCTCATCAACCTATACCTCAAATCAACAACCTCTCATTTCCTCTAATCATCAGTCTCTACTACTACTTCTACGTCTACTACTACTACTACTACTACTACTAACTAACTTTCAGGTCATCATTGACATGAGCTGCTCCCGCAGCTTTCACACTAGAGCTTTTGGTGTGGACCCGAGTCCGCTTGAGCCATTACTTGGGTTCTTTTTTCTTTCTTTTTTTTTAAATGTGAAAGCTGTTTTCCAAACTCAGGTGCGCACCAAGGGACCGTACCCGAGTCCTCCAGAAAATGGGGGTCTGGGGTACGATTCACCTGAGCTGCAGCGCAGTTTGCTTTTGGTGTGAGAGCTATTCAGTCTAAAGTCAGGAAGTGAAAGGTATCCATGACGTGTAGTTCGTTTTAGTGTCAAATGGAGAATACTCACCAAAACTACAGGACAGCTACCTGGCAAGTCACGCTTGTCGCATCTAAAAACGTTTCGGCAAATAATTGCAGGGAGCCGCTAGGGTTGGGTGTCATTTGAATTTTATCAATTCTGATTCCAATTCTGCCTATCAAATCCGGTTCTTATCGAGACCTGGTTCCAATTCCTATATTTTTTGGAGAAAAAAAAATAAAACAAATATTACAAGAACAAAAGTCAGCCTACCTTTGTTCTTGGCACATTTAGGCTCCTCACTGTCAGGTGAAAAGAAGCGGCTGGTGACTCCACATGTATGGGAGGAGGCATGTGGTAGTCTGCAGCCCTCCCGGATCAGCAGACGGGGTGGAGCAGAGACCGGGACAGCCCGGGAAGAGTGGGGTAGTTGACCAAAAAATTCGATTGGGGAGAAAAAAGGGGGAAAATGTTTGTTAAAAAAAAAAGCCTAACGTGGTTAATTTGGTGCTGAAAGCATGTAAAAAAAAAAAAAAAGAAAGAATAGAAAGAACAAATATAGTGTAGCGCTCCATTTTGCCTCCCTTTTGCATTGTTGCCTGGCAACGTTGATCAATAAAAGCAGCACGTTCCTTACGTGCTGGTGACGTAAACAGACCAGGGTTCAAAACCAAAGAATGTAATTCATAAAGAGACCAGCAGGGGCAGGGAAGGGGGTAATAACCGCACTCGAGTTCGGACTAGCAAGACGGACCAAGTGTGAAAACAGCCTGAGTTGTGTGAGCAGTTTATCCATGCCATAGTGGGGAGGGCTGCCATCTTGGGGCCGGATCCCAAGAGCTATGCCGTCTGGAGCTTGGCTCCTGGTGGGGTCGCCCAAGGCAGACGGGTCAAGGGGGAGGTTCCAGATGAAGCACGATTCAACAAAGACCTCAACAGCGGAACTGGTGTAAGATGTCTCCAGGTCACAATGGCAATGAGGGTGGATGAAGGCTGCAACAGAGGGTGGTCCTGGTCCCCAGTCGTCTTGGTTCTCCATGCCATTGGGCTCTGGCCTCCCCCTGCCAAGGACCGTGTGGTGGCTGCAGGAGCGCCAGCCACTCCACGTAAAACCTGTCACGCGCAGGGATCCTCCCATTATGCGGCTCCAGGATCGACCTCTACACCCACCTGAAGACCCAGATGGACCGGAGGGAGGGAAGTCATACTCGACCCCGAGTGACCACTGATGATGATAAAGTGTGTGGTCCCGCGTCTTGACTGAATTGTGTGCATTCTTACGATTAAATTATTAAAATGGGTTATGTGTGACATTATGTCTGTGATCTCCCACGTTTCTAAAACCAGTTAAGGTTTGAATATCCTCTAGTGGGCGCCAGGCAGAAGCCTGTCCCTGGTTAGGAAAAACTGTAGATGGCGCAGTGGCAATTCTCAGTGCAATCGACGGCACAAGCAGTCATCTCATATTACAGACAGTCATCTCATGTTGCAGACAGTCATCTCATGTTGCAGACAGTCATCTCATATTACAGACGGTCATCTCATATTACAGACAGTCATCTCATATTACAGACAGTCATCTCATATTACAGACGGTCATCTCATATTACAGACAGTCATCTCATATTACAGACAGTCATCTCATATTACAGACAGTCATCTCATGTTGCAGACAGTCATCTCATATTCCAGACAGTCATCTCATGTTGCAGACAGTCATCTCATATTACAGACAGTCATCTCATGTTGCAGACAGTCATCTCATATTACAGACAGTCATTTCATATTACAGACAGTCATCTCATATTACAGACAGTCATCTCATATTACAGACGGTCATCTCATATTACAGACAGTCATCTCATATTACAGACAGTCATCTCATGTTGCAGACAGTCATCTCATGTTGCAGACAGTCATCTCATATTACAGACAGTCATCTCATATTACAGACAGTCATCTCATGTTGCAGACAGTCATATCATATTACAGACAGTCATCTCATATTACAGACAGTCATCTCATATTACAGACAGTCATCTCATGTTGCAGACAGTCATCTCATATTACAGACAGTCATCTCATGTTGCAGACAGTCATCTCATATTACTGACAGTTATCTCATGTTGCAGACAGTCATCTCATGTTGCAGACAGTCATCTCATATTACAGACAGTCATCTCATATTACTGACAGTCATCTCATGTTGCAGACAGTCATCTCATGTTGCAGACAGTCATCTCATATTGTAGACAGTCATCTCATATTACAGACAGTCATCTCATATTACTGACAGTCATCTCATGTTGCAGACAGTCATCTCATGTTGCAGACAGTCATCTCATGTTACAGACAGTCATCTCATATTACAGACAGTCATCTCATGTTGCAGACAGTCATCTCATGTTGCAGACAGTCATCTCATGTTACAGACAGTCATCTCATTACAGACAGTCATCTCATGTTGCAGACAGTCATCTCATGTTGCAGACAGTCATCTCATGTTGCAGACAGTCATCTCATATTGTAGACAGTCATCTCATGTTGCAGACAGTCATCTCATGTTGCAGACAGTCATCTCATATTGTAGACAGTCATCTCATGTTGCAGACAGTCATCTCATATTGTAGACAGTCATCTCATGTTGCAGACAGTCATCTCATATTGTAGACAGGCATCTCATATTACAGACAGTCATCTCATATTACAGACAGTCATCTCATATTACAGATAGTCATCTCATATTACAGACAGTCATCTCATATTACAGACAGTCATCTCATATTACAGACAGTCATCTCATTACAGACAGTCATCTCATATTGTAGACAGGCATCTCATATTACAGACAGTCATCTCATATTACAGACAGTCATCTCATATTACAGATAGTCATCTCATGTTACAGACAGTCATCTCATATTACAGACAGTCATCTCATATTACAGACAGTCATCTCATGTTGCAGACAGTCATCTCATGTTGCAGACAGTCATCTCATATTACAGACAGTCATCTCATATTGCAGACAGTCATCTCATGTTGCAGACAGTCATCTCATATTACAGACAGTCATCTCATATTACAGACAGTCATCTCATGTTGCAGACAGTCATCTCATGTTGCAGACAGTCATCTCATGTTGCAGACAGTCATCTCATATTGTAGACAGTCATCTCATGTTGCAGACAGTCATCTCATATTACAGACAGTCATCTCATGTTGCAGACAGTCATCTCATGTTGCAGACAGTCATCTCATATTACAGACAGTCATCTCATATTACAGATAGTCATCTCATATTGTAGACAGTCATCTCATGTTGCAGACAGTCATCTCATATTGTAGACAGTCATCTCATGTTGCAGACAGTCATCTCATATTGTAGACAGGCATCTCATATTACAGACAGTCATCTCATATTACAGACAGTCATCTCATATTACAGATAGTCATCTCATGTTACAGACAGTCATCTCATATTACAGACAGTCATCTCATATTACAGACAGTCATCTCATGTTGCAGACAGTCATCTCATGTTGCAGACAGTCATCTCATATTAAAGACAGTCATCTCATGTTGCAGACAGTCATCTCATATTGCAGACAGTCATCTCATGTTGCAGACAGTCATCTCATGTTGCAGACAGTCATCTCATGTTGCAGACAGTCATCTCATGTTACAGACAGTCATCTCATTACAGACAGTCATCTCATATTACAGACAGTCATCTCATGTTGCAGAAAGTCGTCTCATGTTGCAGACAGTCATTTCATGTTGCAGACAGTCATCTCATATTACAGACAGTCATCTCATGTTGCAGACAGTCATTTCATATTACAGACAGTCGTCTCATATTGCAGACAGTCATCTCATGTTACAGACAGACATTTCATGTTGCAGACAGTCATTTCATGTTGCAGACAGTCGTTTCATGTTACAGACAGTCGTTTCATGTTACAGACAGTCATTTGATATTACAGACAGTCGTCTCATGTTACAGACAGTCGTTTCATGTTACAGACAGTCGTCTCATGTTACAGACAGTCGTTTCATGTTACAGACAGTCGTTTCATGTTGCAGACAGTCGTTTCATGTTGCAGACAGTTGTTTCATGTTACAGACAGTTGTTTCATGTTACAGACAGTCATTTGATATTACAGACAGTCATTTCATGTTACAGACAGTCATCTCATGTTACAGACAGTCATCTCATGTTGCAGACAGTCGTTTCATGTTACAGAGTTGTTTCATGTTGCAGACAGTCGTTTCATGTTACAGACAGTCGTTTCATGTTACAGACAGTCGTTT
Organism: Lampris incognitus; assembly: GCF_029633865.1. NCBI lineage: Eukaryota > Metazoa > Chordata > Actinopteri > Lampriformes > Lampridae > Lampris > Lampris incognitus. Next base: position 38,298,033 of record NC_079227.1, read on the forward strand.
CATGTTGCAGACAGTCGTTTCATGTTACAGACAGTTGTTTCATGTTACAGACAGTCATCTGATTCACTGTTATTGTAAAAACTGCATCTTTAAAACCCCTACAGAGACCAGGTAGCCGTTTCCATGAAAATAACTTGCAGTCACATCCAGCGGTTTTCTATAAATGAATTTCTGTGTAAAAGAGGTGTGTACTGAGGCCGCAGACCACCCCAATAAACTGCCACGAGCTCATCTTTCCCCATACTGGAAACCAATAAAACCGCCGTGACTTGCAAATGGATCTCCAGTAGTTAAGCAGGAAAAATGAAGAGAGAAAGATGGGCACGGAGAAAGACAGAAAAGTGGGAAAGGATGGAGAGAGGGAGATAGAAAAGGAGAGTGAAGAGAAGGACGGAAGAGGATGAGAGATGAAACCTCACTGCCCCTCTGCAGGCGCCCCATGCAGGGAATGAGAATGATGTTCTTCTGTGTGGATGGGGAACCAAACGACTACAGACGACCCGATGAAAGGCCACATTTCACTTTTTTCTCTGTGAATCCTTCTTGTTTTCTCTTTCTCTCTCCTAGTTGGGAATGTATGCGAGGCATATTCATTTTCCAAGGTATGCATGAGATGATGCTAGAGACATAGCTGCGGTACCCATAAGAAGCCCTGCGGACTTTGCCTCAGACCTCATGCATGTCTGGTGTGCAGTGGAACCTAAAAGACAAAGCAACCCAACACACCCCCCATTTACCCAGTACATAATTCATTACACATTTCACATACATAGATGCAAATTAAAAACTTTAATTGTGTAAGCTGTATGTCTACATTTAACACAGCTAACCCAGAAATTAGAAAAAGCTTATTTGTTTTTTTCCCTCGTGAGCCTTGCATTGTTATACGTCCATCCATCCATCCATCCATCCATCCATCCTCCAAACCGCTTTATCCTGCTCTCAGGGATGCTGGAGCCTATCCCAGCGGTCATTGGGCGGCGGGCGGGGAGACACCCTGGACAGGCCGCCACACACACACACACACACACACACACACACACACACACACACACACACACACACACACACACACACACACACACACACACACACACACACACACACCCCAAGGGGCAATTCAGTACAGCCGAGTCACCTGACCTACATGTCTTTGGACTGTGGGAGGAAACCGGAGCCCCCGGAGGAAACCCACGGAGACACGGGGAGAACATGCAAACTCCACACAGAGGACGACCCCCAAGCTTGGACTACCCCGGGGCTCGAACCCAGAACCTTCTTGCTGTGAGGCGACTGCGCTAACCACTGCGCTAACCACTGTGCCGCCTGTTATTATACATATGCAGTATGTTTTCAGTGGTTTCAGTTACTCCATCTGAGGGGCATTAGGGATCTGCTATATTTTGGCTTAGAAAGCCCGTTTTCGTTTGCAAAGAAAGTGCAAAATTGTAGACAGAAGTTGTTGTTTTTTAAGGAATGACACTGGCTTGTCAAACAGAAGGTTCACAAGATGGAGAAGAAGAAGAACATGGACAGAATACAAGAATCCATAATGATGGTTTTTAATGTGTAACACGTTCTTAATAAGGATAATAATAATAATAAATCCATCTTATATAGCGCTTTTCTAATACTCAAAGTGGCTTTACAATAAATGGGTGAAACAAGACGACCGATGACCATAACACAGACATACAGGGGTGGATGGGAAGGGGGGGCAGACATACAGGGGTGGATGGGAAGGGGGGGGGGCAGACATACAGGGGTGGATGGGAAGGGGGGGCAGACATACAGGGGTGGATGGGAAGGGGGGGCAGACATACAGGGGTGGATGGGAAGGGGGGCAGACATACAGGGGTGGATGGGAAGGGGGGGCAGACAGACAGGGGTGGATGGGAAGGGGGGGGCAGACATACAGGGGTGGATGGGAAGGGGGGGCAGACATACAGGGGTGGATGGGAAGGGGGGGGCAGACATACAGGGGTGGATGGGAAGGGGGGGCAGACATACAGGGGTGGATGGGAAGGGGGGGGGCAGACATACAGGGGTGGATGGGAAGGGGGGGCAGACATACAGGGGTGGATGGGAAGGGGGGCAGACATACAGGGGTGGATGGGAAGGGGGGGGCAGACATACAGGGGTGGATGGGAAGGGGGGCAGACATACAGGGGTGGATGGGAAGGGGGGGCAGACATACAGGGGTGGATGGGAAGGGGGGGCAGACATACAGGGGTGGATGGGAAGGGGGGGCAGACATACAGGGGTGGATGGGAAGGGGGGGCAGACATACAGGGGTGGATGGGAAGGGGGGGCAGACATACAGGGGTGGATGGGAAGGGGGGCAGACATACAGGGGTGGATGGGAAGGGGGGGCAGACATACAGGGGTGGATGGGAAGGGGGGGCAGACATACAGGGGTGGATGGGAAGGGGGGCTACGAGAGGGAGAAGCGGCAGCCACACACGACGCCAGCAGGACTCTCCGGTTCTTAAAGCCATGGTGGGAAAAAAATGTTTCGGTAGGACTTTTCAAGCCTCACTCGTCCTCAAAACAAAACTTTTTTGTTTTGTTTTGTTTTGTTTTTTGAACCGTCATTAACTGGAATTCTTTGCCGAAAAAATGAAGTTGTGGGCAGTTTTTTTTTGGGTCAATAGAAGCTGTTGTTGGCCCTCTCTTTGCCCTGTGGAAAAGGGGCCACTGATTAGACTTATTTAACTGGTACTTGTCTAACCATTTGTGCTGTGGCATCTTTCCTTTTGTTTGTTCTCTAACAAACTTGTATTTTTTTTCTTTTTATTCCATTTCTTCTTCCTTTCTCTCTTTGCACTTACTTTACTTATTGAAGGAGATGGCAGAGCGAGCCTCTAAGTTCTCCACCCGTCTGGAAACGCTGCATCCGCCTCACACCGACAGAGATGGGCAGAGAAGAAGAGAAGAGGAAGGTGAAAATGGGAGGGACACTCACACTGTGCCAAAGGATGGCGAAAAAGAAGAGGAAGATGAAGGAGAGGAGGAGGAGAAGAAGTGGAGGAGGAGTGGGTGGGGTCCCCAGGACACAGGCCCCTCCTGCTTGCTGACTCCACCAATAACAAAGGATGACAACACTGCATTCCACCTGACCCCGGCAGAGGTTCTTCATGCCAGCCACCCAGCCGTGGACCAGTGGCAACAGGATCAGTCAGAATTAAAGGGCAGACAATGTGTTGAGGCGGCTTCACCTCCTCGACATCACAGAACCCTGCAGTTTCCAGCTCTTCCAGACCCTGTCAGCGAGCATGCCAACTTATCCAGGGGAGATGACGCCATTATTAACTTCACATCACCCCTCCACACGACAAGGGTCCAGCCGAGAATCATGTCCCCACTGGCCAAGAAAAAGCTCCTGTCGCAGGTCACCAGCACTGGATTACAAAATCACAACCACTTCCCTTCTTCCTTCAGTCCGCTCCCTTCGCTCGTTGGCTTCACCGCAGGCGTAACAGCAGAGGCTACAGGGCAGCCGGCGGCAGCAACCTCTAGTTTGCCAGCAGCGACTGTCAGTCGTCCTTCTGTAATCCAGCGCACACAGGGTTTCATGTCGTGCAGAGGAGAGATTGTGGAGAGCAGAGGAGAGAGAAATAGAGCACGGGAGAGGGGGGAAAGGCTATCATCACCGTTCTCACATTCTCACGAATTTAATGTGCACCATCCACCACCTACATCAATCCCCCGCTCTCACCCCCAGCCACATCCCCATGGGGAAGAAGCACACCAGTGGTGTTTCTCCCCCCCTCTGTGCACTCCGGAAATGTCAAGAACTGGCAGCACCCCCCTTGGCTCCATCGGTGACCTTCATCCCTCCTCACAACTTCACGGTCTTTACAAGAAACCTGAGAACTGTCCTAGCCAGGAGCAAGGGCAGGCGCTAAATCCGGGCTTAAGTCCAGGGCAGGAGTTACGAAAAGGGCTTTACATTAAACAGGTCCAAGGTTTAAGTGAGGGGCCTAGTGTAGAATCCAAACAACATCAACAAACCGATTTAAGATTTCCTAGCCAATTAGTGAATGCCGACTTGAATAAAACCCAGCAGCAACTTCATAGCTTAAGCTTTGCAAATGAGTTAGCCAGTGATGAATCTAGAGAATTAAGTTTACCTAGAGATCCTGAGAGCGCTACCCCCAACTCGAACCATGACCCTCTGATGAACTTGTCCACCCATACCAGTCTGCAGGACACATCATCTAGCAGTGTTGACAGCTTGAGAGGAATAGCAGTAACATCTAATGAACAACCAACAGATCTGAGTCTCCCCAAGTCCTCCTCTCTCAAGCAATTGCCTCACCACTCCTCTTCCCAACCCCTTCCACATCATATAATGCAGCAGGACAGTGCTCGCTTGTCCCACAATGCAATATCAGCACCACTCTTTCAGAATGGGCACAGTACACTTGCTTTGGCATATCCCCCTCGAGCATGTCTTGTGCCACCAATGGGCATATCTACAACACACACACACTCTCCTTCACATAATCCTACGCTGGGCAAAGTAGGGGGCTCCCATCCCAGGGCCCCAGGGAAACTGGTAAACGATCATGCGGGAGAAGGAGGGAGGGGAGTGGAGCAAAGAAGTGAAACAAAAGGTGAACGAGAGCGAGAAGGGCAAGATGAAATAGGTGCTGCTGAACTTTACAGCAAAAATTATGACCCTAACCACACCACCCGACTCATCCGAGGGTCAAAGGTCCCACCACAGAGCATCTGTGCGACACGACCACTTAAACGATCCCTCGAGGAACTGGAACACGGTGCCTTTGAGAGGAAAATCCGAGCTGTCACACCAATGCATACCTCGACGTCATCTGCGTCCTCCTGTACATCTCCGTCATTATCTTCAGTCACATCAAAGGATGTCGTCCCTCCCTCGTCTCCACACATAAAAACAGGGAGGCCTGAAGAGACGGATGATGACATGGCACACACAGAAACCATCCTGAGATCCCTGGCAGCAGTCATGCCAGAGCAGCTGTACGTGCATATGGGCAGCAGCTTCACAGAAGGGGATAGTGGCGGACAGAAGCGAGGTGCAGCCACTTCACTCGCTCTTCACCCCACCCCAATAACCCCCCACATCTACCCCACTGTTGTCTATCCAGCGAGGGCCTTCTCGCTCTCTGAGCTGCAGGACTTGTGCAGGGACCCTCTGGGGATCTCCTTAACCACGGGATACCCCACCTCCCAAAACCCCCTCCACCCGTTCCAGCACTTGAAGAACCAGTCACTAGCTGTCCTTTCCCCTTTGGTCCCACCCTTTGCCATTCATTCCTTCATGATGCAGAGACAGCTACTGGCACAGGCAGCGGCCAGTCCCACTCATACATACGGACATCCAGCAGCAAGTGCCGCTTCATACGGAGACCTGCTTCCCCATGGGCTATGTGCCGTGTCAGTCAATCCTCAAACTGCCTTCAGCCCATCACAGCTAAACTCTGTTCACTCCAGCACTAAGTTGTCATAAAAGGTATAAAACTTGCATGCACCCACACACCCACACGTGGAAGTGAAAACTCCAGTTTAAGATTCACACACACACACACATTCAGTGCAGAGCTCTTCGTTTCTTAAGATAGAGTCTTGGCCATTCCTGGGGGACAGCTCGGAGTATATGATCGTCTTTACTCATCAAAGCACAGAAACACACCATTATACACTAAGACTGTGGACCAGTTTGGTTGTGTCTGGTATAAAGAAAAGTAATCGGCTCTGTGCATAACTGTGGTCCACTGACTTCCAGCGTCTACTGCAGCGGTCATACCAGTGTCCCGTTTGTTGGCGTGTGCTGTTGACAATAGCGTATTTTTCGTCATGCCTGCAAGATTTACCGTGGATAAATGTCAACCACATACTGTCCACACACTTTCACCTGCACCGACCAGCAAACTTTCACCTGCACCTACCAGCACATGGGTGAACAGTTTCAAGTTGTGCATGTCACATTACGTCCACAATTCCGTCCATCCGTCCGTGGATGTAACTCAGCAAGTCCTCTAACCCATACGACCACATAGGTCGTTTGTCCTCTAATACGACCCACAGGGGTGCTGAGTCCTAAATTAGCGCCCCTACCGGCGGCAGGAGACATGCCACAGATACGTTTCGTCTCTGTGCATTGTGGGTTTTTAAAACAATGTGAGAACAGAATATGTAGTCAGTGCGATGTTGTGTTGTGTCGCCGTCTAGTACAGTAACTAAGACTGCTATTGGCAGTGTGTTTACCCATGAATGACGTCATAAGAGCTAACTTAACGTTAGCCACAAGTTAGAAAGTCAGCTAGCGTGGACATTATAACCGCTATCTGACGTTAAACTGTGCTTTTATTAATATTCCCTCTGGCGATGGCTTATGAAAGGAGATGCTTATTGTTAATACGGTTATAGTAACGTATTATAATGACGGAGGACCGCGAGGAAGTAGCTTAAAACGTAGCTATAGGTCATAATAGGCTGCTGGTACAAACGACCTATGGGGTCGTTTTTTGGTGGAGGACCGTCTCACATAACTTGACATGTACAACTTGAAACCTTTCACCCCTGCACCTACCAGGGTGCAGGGGTGAAAGTGTGTGGACAGTTGTGTGCATGTGGTTGACATGTATCCATGGTGAATCTTACAAGTGTAAACTACAAATAAGACCCGTTAGCCCCCTAGCTAACGGGTCTGACCCTTTAGCCGAGCGGTTAGTGACGTTGCCTTGTGGTGCAGTACACCCTGTATCGAATCCCGCACCGAGCAAGAAAATAACCGGTTACACAAGCAACGCCAAAAATATGCCACAGTCAACAGCACACGGCAACAAACAGGACGCTGGTCTGACCGCTGCAGTGGAAGCCGCAAGTCAGTGGGCTCCAGTGATGCACAGAGCCGGCCGGCTGGCTGTAAAGCCAGTTGCTGTGAAAACGTTGTCAGCACTTGTGAAAGCCTTGGAGTTCAGCATCACTGACCACCTCTGACTCGTCTCCATGTCCATCAGAGCTGTGGTCTTCAGTTAGCTTTAGTTATGCGTGCATACAAACACAGTCTTTCTTTGAAGAGCACTGTAACGTTGTTTGGGCAACACTATATAAGCCTTACTATATCTGCCATTCCCCCTCCACAGCCCCCCCCCACACACACACACACACACCTTGTGGACCAGAACAATAGTGAATGTGTCGGTAGAATGTGGGACAGAGGTGCCTCCTGTACAGAAACATCACATTATATTGTTACTATTGTTATTAATTTAGATAATTATCTTAATTAAGACTGTTATCCCTATTACAACACCATTTCACACTCTGCAGCCTCATGAGTGGAACGTATGAATCTGCGCGTGTGTGTGTGCGTGTGTGCGTGTGTGTGTGCGTGAGACAGGCTCTCAGCGGGCAGAGGAGGCAGCTTATGATGTGCGGGAGTGTTTCAGAGGAGGATCCAGACTCAGCCGGATGCAGCAGAACGAGTCGGCCAGTTAGTAATTCGGTGCCGTTATGCCATATGCCATCACTCTAATTACTTCTACACTGCACAGGTCGCTCACATGATGATGATGATGATGATGATGACACGTCTCTGTCAATAAAGGTTGTGTCCAGATGAACCGAGTCACCCTCTCTGGTTGTAATTAACATCACTGAACACCTCATCACTACTGGACATGTGCCATAGACCCCTGTATGAGGGGCCGTGAGGGACATCATTCAGAATTAACTCGTTCATATACTATACTGAAACACACACACACACACACACACACACACACACACAAATGCTTTTACATACACCGGTGGTCACCAACCTTTGTTTAGCACTGTACCCCCAAAGCATTGCAAGCCAACCTGAAGTACCCCCTACTACACAATCAATTGTGGTGATCGCCAGGATATATCATTAATGTATATAATTCATATATACATATACAGTATTTTATTTAGTCATTAATTTAATTATACCTTTTTATAAGAAAACAAGACTCAATCTCCCCAATGAATGTGACACTTTAATCATGTACATCATCACTAATCATAATACTTGTAATAGCCGTGGTTTATAGACTTTAAAAAAAGTAAGGCTCAAACACACCAATGAATGTGACACTCAGTGGGACACTTGAGCCTGTTTGTCACTCATCCGTTTTGTGAGTCTGGGGGAGATTGTTGCAGCAGCGGTGAGCAGGTTGTTCTCCACGCTGAGCCCGGTCCTGTGTTTGGTTCTGATGTGGGTCGTGGTGGAGAACGTCACCTCACACGGGTGTGTGGGTCCAAAGGGCAGCGGGTCATTCAGGGCACGTTGCCCCGAGTCAGGATGCTCCTTCTGCACAACACACCAGAGGTGTAGCAGTGGTGTGCTTGAGTAGCCCATCTTCAGGCTCCTTCCTATCTGAGGACACATCTATGAGGTTCTCTGGCAGTCTGTCGGGGATGCTGCTGTTCATGTCCGTCACAAATGGATTACGCACCCGGTCCAGTTTGGAGGACTTGTTGACCAATCGCAGCTCTGTCACATTCACCAGTGGCAATGCGAGCGTCCAGCCGCAGGAAACAGCTCGTGTCCCCATCCTCACATCTGCTCTGCCGGAGCTTGGTCTTCTCCATGAATCCACAGACGTTGTCATACAAGCTAAGAACATGTGTGTCTTCACCTTGTCCGCTGGGTGAGTTTGCTGGAAATATCGGAGGGGTGTCCCGGCCGAGCTGCCCAGCCAGCGTCGTCGGACGTAGCCACAAGGGGGCGCGTGTGCTCCGACAGAAGTCCCCTCACTTCCCTGCGTAGCTCGAACAGCCGCCGTGACGTCGTCCCCCGGGACAACCACCGGACATGGGTGTGAAGCGGTGCTGTTCATGTTCTGACCCACCGTCTTGACCAAGTGACTGGACCAGTCTATGATTCAAAGGCCCGGGCTGTATGACGTTGATCACGTTTGCGGCATCATTCAAAACGTGGTGTAAGTCTGGGTCGTTCTCTTGCTAGCTGATGCTTCTCGGTGACTCATGCGGTGCATCCATGTAACACGAGGCTTGACCTTTTCATGTGGGCCATTAAACCTTCACCCTGCCGCTCAGCGCCGCCCGTGCTCACATGAGAGCAGGACTTCCGGTCCAGCTCGCGTCGAGAGAACGAATGGTCAGTAACGTTGTAACCGGTTATTTTCTTGCCCGGTGCGGGATTCGATACGAGGTGTACTGCACCACAAGGCGACGTCACTAACCGCTCGGCTAAAGGGTCAGACCCGTTAGCTAGGGGCTAACGTGTCTTATTAGTAGTTTACAGTCGTCACCCTCCCCGGAAGCGCGCCCTCGCGCTTGTTCTTCCCGCGCTCCGAAGAGATTTCTGAGGATCTGCACACTTCCGGATCCCACCGCTGCCACCAATGTAACCGGTTATTTTGTTGCCCGGCGCGGGATTCGATACGGGGTGTACTGCACCACAAGGCGACATCACTAACCGCTCGGCTAAAGGGTCAGATCCGTTAGCTAGGGGCTAACGTGACTTATTAGTAGTTTACAACGTCATGTCCGGTAGTTCTCCCCGCGAGGTTCTAGCAAAAAGAACGTGCTCGTTCATCCGCCGGTTCGTCCGCCTGCGAAGCGAGCGTACCCGACTCTTTCAGTGTCTGCTCCCATGTCGTCGATCCGACGGCGCACAGGATGATTTGACAACGGCTCTTTCGTCAGGACATCAGCCGCTTTCTTATCGATCATTGTCTCTGCGGAATGGCGGCCCCAGCAGGCATGACGAGCTCTTCGGCTGTGGCTTTCCTGATCTAGCCACGAGAAACGACACAGCTCATGATGCCTCCGAAGCCTGGGTGGGGACCGATGCCGCTTTCTCTAGTTTTCCTTGGCTTCTCTTAAATTCGGCCAGCTTGTGATGGATAAACTCGGCGGGGTTCCCCACGCAGGAGAGATGGGTAGTACCGAGGGGGCGGTGGAACGGGGCGGTTTCATGCTGTCATTGGAAAGCACGTCGCCACAGAGGAAACACGCTGGCTGCGGCGGCGGCGGCGGCTCTGTGGCTGGGGCGGTAAACCCAGAGAGCACGTGTCCTTCACCAGACTGACGATGCTTTACCTTCTCCCTTTCCCCGCTCTTCTGAACGGGGTCTCCCGATTCGGCAGCATCAGCTGTGCTCTTGCTGCTGGATGAACCCGCTCGACTCAGCCATTGATCCATGACGTTACTGAAACGCTGATGGAGGCTTGATGTTCTGCTAGCTAGCAAGAAAAACACCTAGTAAAAAAACAAGCTAGCAAGAAAAACAGCTAGCAAGAAAAACACCTAGTAAGAAAACAAGCTAGCAAGAAAAACACCTAGCAAGAAAAACACCTAGTTAGAAAACAAGCTAGCAAGAAAAACAGCTAGCAAGAAAACAAGCTAGCAAGAAAAACACCTAATAAGAAAACAAGCTAGCAAGAAAAACACCTAGCAAGAAAAACACCTAGTTAGAAAACAAGCTAGCAAGAAAAACAGCTAGCAAGAAAACAAGCTAGCAAGAAAAACACCTAATAAGAAAACAAGCTAGCAAGAAAAACACCTAATAAGAAAACAAGCTAGCAAGAAAAACAGCTAGCAAGAAAAACACCTAGTAAGAAAACAAGCTAGCAAGAAAACAAGCTAGCAAGAGAAACACCTAGTAAGAAAACAAGCTAGCAAGAAAAACAGCTAGCAAGAAAAACAACTAGCAAGAAAACAAGCTAGCAAGAAAAACACCTAGTAAGAAAACAAGCTAGCAAGAAAACAAGCTAGCAAGAGAAACACCTAGTAAGAAAACAAGCTAGCAAGAAAAACAGCTAGCAAGAAAAACACCTAGTAAAAAAACAAGCTAGCAAGAAAAACACCTAGTAAGAAAACAAGCTAGCAAGAAAAACAGCTAGCAAGAAAACAAGCTAGCAAGAAAACAAGCTAGCAAGAAAAACGGCTAGCAAGAAAAACACCTAGTAAGAAAACAAGCTAGCAAGAAAAACAGCTAGCAAGAAAAACACCTAGTAAGAAAACAAGCTAGCAAGAAAAACAGCTAGCAAGAAAACAAACTAGCAAGAAAAACAGCTAGCAAGAAAAACAGCTAGCAAGAAAACAAGCTAGCAAGAAAAACAACTAGCAAGAAAACAAACTAGCAACAGCGCGCCACTATGCGCTCGTGGGCGGAGTGACGACTGACCAAGTCCGAAAAAGTATAGCCAATAATAATACAGCCAGCAAATTATTACTTCATTTGAATTGCCCCAGTGTTGGTTACATTATCACAGATTATTCATGATTCATTATTTGGTTACAGTTTTCCTGTACATTTTTTAATTTTTTTTTCTCTCTCATTTTTAAAATCTTTTCACGTACCCCCTGGGGACCACCCACGTACCCCCCGGGGACCACCCACGTGGGAAACACTGAATACACAACTGAAACACTCTCACGTAAACAGCGTGTGAGAGGATTTCCGTTACACCGGAAGACGTTTCAGGGGAAACAGAAGGCATTTTAGTTGAACCGGAAGGTGCTTGAGAAAAGAGCACCAACCATAATCCGGGCTATTGGGTGGTGTCGGCTCGTTCGCTAGGCTAACGTCTGCTCAACAGCCTGCAAGCAGTCTTACTGCAGCGGCAGCTTTGCTCAACACTAACACGACAACAGGGCAACGGCCGATCGTTGCCTGTGCTGCCCTGTTGTTGTGGCGTTCGACAGGGCCCTGCCGGTGAGGCCCGGCCTGGCCAGGCCAGGCCAGGCCGGGCCGGGCCAGGCCAGGCCAGGCCGGCGCTCTGCAAAGCTGCCGCGTCGGTAAGACTGCTTGCAGGCTGTTGAGCAGACGTTAGCCTAGCGAACGAGCCGACACCACCCAATAGCCCAAATTATGGTTGGTGCTCTTCTCAAGCACCTTCCGGTTCAACTAAAATGCCTTCCAGTTCCCCTGAAACGTCTTCCGGTCTAACGGAAATGCCCTCTGTTTCATCTGAAACGTAAAAGCATTTCACTCGTGTGTGTGTGTGTGTGTGTGTGTGTGTGTGTGTGTGTGTGTGTGTGTGGTTTTCAGTATAGTATATGAACGAGTTAATCCTGAACAATGTCCCTCATGTCCCCTCATACCCCCACACCATGGAGTGTCTGCACACGTCTGTGACCACATGGGGTTGACGCAGCACTCTGGTGGGTGTCTGAGTTCAACTCAGCCCCGGAACCCTAAACCAATGTGGGGTGATGAAGAGGAGTAACGAAGAGGAAATCAACCTTTTCCCAACATGACGCACGTCGTCTTAGTCTGTCCTCATGCCCTGCTGAGGGCCACGGCCGCTTGTCACTGCTGTTCCCCAGCACGACGTTAGAAACACACACACACACACACACACACACACACACACACACACACACACACACACACACACACACACACACATCAGAACCTCTGTGTGTCAGACAGGATGGCTTGTTTACATGACAGATGTGATTATGTCTGCAGAAAACACAATTACAGCATTCAGACATCCAGTCTTGTTAGCATCTATCCTTCCTGTGCACAAGACGGTGCTGGGGGAAAGATTAAATGACTACCATTAAATTACATCCGAAATCCAGGTTTTCATTTTTAAGGGGGAAAACATCTACTATCAAAGCCACACACACACTCTCACACACACACACACACACACACTGCCTGATGTGTGTGTGTGTGCGTGTGTGTGTGTGTGTGTGTGAGTGACGGGCTGGGGTTCAGGCCTGTCAGCTGGTTTGTGGAGGATACTGGTGTTATATATAATTACTCTACAATGTTCTGACTGTGCTGTCAGGGCAACACTCAAGGATGGTCTGTAATATTTTATAAACCAATAAAGTGTTTTATAACACATTTCTAAATCCTGCTCAATTTACAGTATGATGTGTTATATCTTTAGCTATGGTATGGTATGGTATGGCATGATATGGTATGGTATAGTATGATATGGCATGGTATGGTATGGCATGGTATGACATGGTATGATTAGGGCATGGTATGGCATGGTATGGTATGATAGGGCATGGTATGATAGGGCATGGTATGGCATGGTATGGTATGGCATGGTATGGTATGATAGGGCATGGTATGGTATGATATGGTATGATATGACATGATATGGCATGGTATGATATAACATGGTATGATATGGCATAGTATGGTATGGCATGATATGGCATGGTATGGCATGATATGATATGGCATGGTATGGTATGGCATGATATAACATGGTATGACATGATATGGCATAGTATGGTATGGCATGATATAACATGGTATGACATGATATGGCATAGTATGGTATGGCATGGTATGATATGGTATGACATGATATGGCATGGTATGGTATGGCGTGGTATGATATGGTATGGTATGACATGATATAATATGGTATGGTATGATATGGCATGGTATTATATGGTATGACATGGTATGGTATGACATGATATGGCATTGTATGGTATGGCGTGGTATGATATGGTATGGTATGACATGATATAATATGGTATGGTATGGTATGATATGGCATGGTATTATATGGTATGACATGATATGGCATAGTATGGTATGGCGTGGTATGATATGGTATGGCATGGTATGGTATGGCGTGGTATGATATGGTATGGTATGGTATGACATGATATAATATGGTATGGTATGATATGGCATGGTATTATATGGTATGACATGGTATGACATGGTATGGTATGACATGATATGGCATAGTATGGTATGGCGTGGTATGATATGGTATGACATGATATGGCATGGTATGGTATGGCGTGGTATGATATGGTATGGTATGACATGATATAATATGGTATGGTATGATATGGCATGGTATTATATGGTATGACATGGTATGATATGACATGATATGGCATAGTATGGTATGGCGTGGTATGATATGGTATGACATGATATGGCATGGTATGGTATGGCGTGGTATGATATGGTATGACATGATATGGCATGGTATGGTATGGCGTGGTATGGCATGGTATGACATGGTATGACATGGTATGACATGGTATGGTATGACATGATATGGCATTGTATGGTATGGCGTGGTATGATATGGTATGGTATGATATAATATGGTATGGTATGGTATGATATGGCATGGTATTATATGGTATGACATGGTATGGCATGGTATGATATGGTATGGTATGACATGGTATGGTATGATATGGCATGGTATTATATGGTATGACATGGTATGGCATGGTATGATATGGTATGGTATGACATGGTATGGTATGACATGATATGGCATGGTATGGTATGGTATGACATGATATGGCATGGTATGGTATGGCCAGTGTTGGGAGGGTTACTTTTAAAATGTACTCCGCTACAGATTACAGAATACATGTCATGAAATGTAATTTGTAATGTATTCCGTTAGATTACTCAATGTGAGTAACGTATTCTAAATACTTGGGATTACTTTAATATTTTCTTACATTTTGTGTAACAGTATATGTAGCATTCACACAATACTACTTTCTTCTATTGTAACTGGCTGAATGCATTTGAGTCGCCTTAAATATATATATATATATATATATATATATATATATATATATATATATATATATTAACAAAGGGTAGAAGACTGTGGAAACACACAAGATCTATGATTTTTTTTATCTGGTAAAAAAAGAAGAGAACTTTTCCATGTCCTTTTCTTTATTTCCATAGCTGTTAGAATGAAAAACCGTAGACAAAGATGAAAGTATAGCATACTGTTTTACTGAATGTACTGTTGAACTAACATTTAGGTAGTTAGGTAGTAGAGTTTGGGTTCCTGTCTCCTTCATTCTCCAAAACCCTTTATCAGTATGCTGCATTAATGTGTTCCTGCACATGGGTGTCTTTCCTCCACTGATTCCTCCGACCATCTTACGGAGTAAGGCATTCTCCACTAAAGGAAAGGCTCGCATCGCACATCTCCAGCTGTGAACTCAGAAATAAGTGTATAGACGTTTCTCTGGGTGACGGATGGGGAGCTGAGCGCTGCTTGTTTATCACCGTCCTCTGACGGCCTTTTAGTTGCTCGCTGCGTGGCACTGGAGTGCTTCCTCTATAGGGCAGGGGTGGGTAACCAGGGGCCATGGAGAGCCATGTGTATGCAGGTTTTCCTTCCAGCCGGACTCCACACCAGGTGACTTCACTGAGACATTCCTCCTCTTTGGTTGAAGGGTTGCTAATCAGTGACCTCACCTGGTGTGGAGTCCGGCTGGAAGGAAAACCTGCATACACATGGCTCTCCATGGCCCCTGGTTACCCACCCCTGCTCTAAGAAGACCCCCAAAAAAAAGTGCAAAAGAAAAAAATCAGCAGTTGACTGGGCAGGCTACATACTGCTAAAAAGAAATGAGCGGAGTTTATGGTGAGAAAAATGAAGTAGGTCACTGCTGCAGAAAGGTGTGCTGTGTAAATCACACAAGAACCAAGCTAGTGGTTCCATCACACTTACAGACAACTGACTGCCACGTTACAGGTCACACTGCACGAGAGCCTGCAGCACAGACGTCACGTTCAACATCCGGCGGAAGCCCCGTCTAGTCCACCATGTAAGGAAACCGCCATATTACAGGTCACACTGCACGAGAGCCTGCAGCGCAGACGCCACGTTCAACATCCGGCGGAAGCCCCGTCTAGTCCACCATGTAAGGAAACCGCCATATTACAGGTCACGCTGCACGAGAGCCTGTAGCGCAGACACCACGTTCAACATCCGGCGGAAGCCCCGTGTAGTCCACCGTGTAAGGAAACCGCCATATTACAGGTCACACTGCACGAGCGCCTGCAGCACAGACATCACGTTCAACATCCGGCGGAAGCCCCGTCTAGTCCACCGTGTAAGGAAACCGCCATATTACAGGTCACACTGCACGAGCGCCTGCAGCACAGACATCACGTTCAACATCCGGCGGAAGCCCCGTCTAGTCCAGTGTGTAAGGAAACCGCCATATTACAGGTCACACTGCACGAGCGCCTGCAGCACAGACATCACGTTCAACATCCGGCGGAAGCCCCATCTAGTCCAGTGTGTAAGGAAACCGCCATATTACAGGTCACACTGCACGAGAGCCTGTTGCACAGACATCACGTTCAACATCCGGCGGAAGCCCCGTGTAGTCCACCATGTAAGGAAACCGCCATATTACAGGTCACACTGCACGAGCGCCTGTTGCACAGACACCACGTTCAACATCCGGCGGAAGCCCCGTCTAGTCCACCATGTAAGGAAACCGCCATATTACAGGTCACACTGCACGAGAGCCTGCAGCACAGACACCACGTTCAACATCCGGCGGAAGCCCCATCTAGTCCAGTGTGTAAGGAAACCGCCATATTACAGGTCACACTGCACGAGAGCCTGTTGCACAGACACCACGTTCAACATCCGGCGGAAGCCCCGTCTAGTCCACCATGTAAGGAAACCGCCATATTACAGGTCACACTGCACGAGCGCCTGTTGCACAGACACCACGTTCAACATCCGGCGGAAGCCCCGTCTAGTCCACCATGTAAGGAAACCGCCATATTACAGGTCACACTGCACGAGAGCCTGTTGCACAGACACCACGTTCAACATCCGGCGGAAGCCCCGTCTAGTCCAGCATGTAAGGAAACCGCCATATTACAGGTCACACTGCACGAGCGCCTGCAGCACAGACATCACGTTCAACATCCGGCGGAAGCCCCGTCTAGTCCACCATGTAAGGAAACCGCCATATTACAGGTCACACTGCACGAGAGCCTGCAGCACAGACATCACGTTCAACATCCGGCGGAAGCCCCGTGTAGTCCACCATGTAAGGAAACCGCCATATTACAGGTCACACTGCACGAGAGCCTGCAGCACAGACATCACGTTCAACATCCGGCGGAAGCCCCGTCTAGTCCACCATGTAAGGAAACCGCCATATTACAGGTCACACTGCACGAGAGCCTGCAGCACAGACATCACGTTCAACATCCGGCGGAAGCCCTGTGTAGTGTCTAGTCCAGCATGTAGGGAAACCGCTTTGCTAGCTCAGTGGCATCACTGCTTTGCATCACTAACAACTCATGTCGATAGGGGGGGCATGCACGACTGCACCGAACCCCGTGTTTAAAACAGTTTAACACCGCAGCAGGGTTCGGAGCAGGACTGCACATGAATGCCCATAGAAACAGCTGATAGGTTAACGTTAGCTGTCTCAAAACCGCAACGCTACACCGAACGACAAGGCTAACGCTAGTTAGCTAGACATAAATGGCCATGGTCGAAAATGCCTCCAGATGGTCAGTCAGCAATTCGGCTAAGTAGGGAGCTAGCTACCTAGCTAGCTAGCCTAACTAACCAGGGACAACTTTAGTCAGACAAAAAACAACTTACTTCCAGAAGCTTCTTCAAGTTCGAAGCCGAGTGTTTCGACGCTGACGGCGGCTTGGCTGCAGGCCAGCGTCGGTAGCCCTGCACAGCGATGCTGCGCGTGGCACCGTTTTCTTCCCTACGAGTATTTCCTTTTTTTGAACTTCCACGACTGAAAGACATTCTTCTCTCGGCTAGCTGCCAACTGCATCCCCTTCACTTGGTACGTGCACGCACTCCGACAGAGACTTGGATCCCGTTCATGTAGTTGCACCACCCCGAGGGCTTCTGGAAATCCACTGAATCGCTGTTATTTAATTTGAGCGCGAATAAACATGTGAACTAAGAAATAAACCCTTTCAAGTAACCCATTTCAAGAATGTCACTGTATTCTGAATACCATACATTTATATTGTAACTATTTGAACACAGTTACTCATATTTTGTATTCTATATACGTAACGCCTGCCACCCGCCAGGCACGTGGTTGCTGCTGTCACGTGAACACGTGTTAGCTGCAGGGCTCCAGTCGGCCCGCTGATACATACGACATGGACTGCAAAGCTTATCGATCAGGCTAATTTACCATTCACTAACGCCCTGCAGCAGTTCTCGAACTTCAGGTTTGTAACAGAATTATAATGGAAGGACATGATGCGCAGGATGCCAAGCAGTGTCCAGACGCCACCGGAACAGCCCAGGACCCGAACCACGTGACCAGCATCACCATGTCAGAGTTAAATAAAAGCTTGTCACAGCTGGTGTTGGGGTTCGTGTTGCTGTGAGTTTTGGCACAAAATGTTTTACATTTACTGCAACGGAATATCGGCCCCAAATATCGGCTATCGGCCTCCATAACATACCAATAATCGGTATCGGTTCGGCCCTGAAAAAACATATCGCTCTGGGTCCAATTCTGGCTCGCTTTAATATGGCTGGATAGCTGCCATGTATCAGTAAACGCAAGCTAACACACCAGTGTTCGAGCCCATGTGGGTGTGTTTTCATTTCGCCTGTCAATCAAAGTTTGAATAGGAGCGTGTCATCACTGTGGACACGCCCACTGCTCAAACAGGAGCCCTCCCTCCGTCAGTTTAGGAGGGGCATGGCGTCATATTTGTGTCTCATTCCTGAGCGAGCAATGGGACATTAGGAGCAGGGAAAACATACATATTTTGCGAGCACACAAATCACGTGCCCGAAGGGAGTTACACGCAGTTATACGCAAGCAAAACACAACTTGGTTTGAGCCAATGAAACTCTATTCTGCGTTCACATGTGTTTGCATGCTTGGTATCATCCATATTAATGTTCAGAAATGTTCAATAAAACCCCTCTCACTCCGTTTACTCACGTGCCCTACCATCAACCCTCACTCAGCGCACCCGCAGACCGCTGCGCGCTCTCTCTCTCTCTCTTACTCTCTCTCTCACTATCTCTCTCACTCTCACTCACTCTCTCTCACTCTCTCTCATTCTCACTCACTCTCTCTCTCTCTCTCTTACTCTCTCTCTCTCACTATCTCTCTTACTCTCTCTCTCTCTCTCTCTCTCACTCTCTCTCATTCTCACTCACTCTCTCTCTCTCTCTCTTACTCTCTCTCTCACTCTCTCTCTCACTCTCACTCACTCTCTCTCACTCTCTCTCACTCTCTCTCACTCTCACTCACTCTCTCTCTCTCTCTCTTACTCTCTCTCTCACTATCTCTCTCACTCTCACTCTCTCTCTCTCTCTCTCACCCTCTCTCTCACTCTCACTCTCTCACACTCTCTCTATCACTCTCTCTCGCTCACTCTCTCTCACTCTCTCTCTCACTCTCTCTCTCTCTCTCTCTCTCTCGCTATATATATATATATATATATATATATATATATATATATATATATATATATATATATATATATATATCTCCCCACGCTCAACTTTGCCTGCACTCTCGCTCAACCTGGCACAGCATTACAAATGTGCCACAAATCAACCAATCAGAGAATTGGAGGAGGTAAATTCTGATTGGCTGTGTTGTATCCAATTAGATCGCTGTTGCTAGTAGGATTTCCGGGAAGCCTTATGAAAAAATGACCACTGACTAGAGTGGAATTGTTGGATTTACAACTGGACTAGAGCAACATTTCCCTTCAGTGTTTTCTATTGTTGGTTTATACTGCAGAAGTGCCTGGTCAGGT
>NC_079227.1:38317781-38362781 GCF_029633865.1 Lampris incognitus
ACAGGAGAGGAGAGAGAGAGGGAGGGAGAGAGAGGAGAAAGACGGGGGGAGAGGAGGGGAGAGAGAGGGAGGGAGGGAGGGAGAGAGAGGAGAAAGACGGGGGAGGGAGAGGAGGGGAGAGAGAGGGAGGGAGGGAGAGAGAGAGAAAGGAGAAAGACGGGGGGAGGGAGAGGAGGGGAGAGAGAGGGAGGGAGGGAGAGAGAGAAAGGAGAAAGACAGGGGAGGGAGAGGAGGGGAGAGAGAGGGAGGGAGGGAGGGAGAGAGAGAGAGGAGAAAGACGGGGGAGGGAGAGGAGGGGAGGGAGGGAGAGAGAGGAGAAAGACGGGGGAGGGAGAGAAGGAGCGAGAGAGGGAGGGAGGAGAGAGAGAGAGGAGAAAGACGGGGGAGGGAGAGGAGGGGAGAGAGAGGGAGGGAGGGAGAGAGAGAGAGGAGAAAGACGGGGGAGGGAGAGGAGGAGAGAGAGAGGAGGGAGGGAGAGAGAGAGGAGAAAGACGGGGAGGGAGAGGAGGGGAGAGAGAGGAGAAAGACGGGGAGGGAGAGAGAGAGAGGAGAAAGACGGGGAGGAGAGAAGGAGAGAGAGAGAGAGAGAGAGAGAGAGAGAGAGAGAGAGAGAGAGAGAGAGAGAGAGAGAGAGAGAGAGAGAGAGAGGAGAAAGATGGGGGAGGGAGAGGAGGGGAGAGAGAGGGAGGGAGGGAGAGAGAGAGAGGAGAAAGACGGGGGAGGGAGAGGAGGGGGAGAGAGAGGGAGGGAGGGAGAGAGAGAGAGGAGAAAGACGGGGGAGGGAGAGGAGGGGAGAGAGAGGGAGGGAGGGAGAGAGAGAGAGAGAGAGGAGAAAGACGGGGGAGGGACAGGAGGGAGAGAGAGGGAGGGAGGGAGGGAGAGAGAGAGAGAGAGAGGAGAAAGACGGGGGAGGGAGAGGAGGAGAGAGAGAGGGAGAGAGAGAGAGAGAGAGGAGAAAGACGGGGGAGAGAGGGAGAGGAGGGGAGAGAGAGGGAGGGAGGGAGGGAGGGGGATGTGAGCTAGTGTGCAGCAGTGTACTGAGTAAGTGTTGGTGAGAGTACTGTACATTAGTGAGCACAGAGAGGTTGTTGTTCGCCCAGATGAGACCATCTTTTGCTGGCGTACTGTGTTTTCTCGTCAACGTGTAGTTTATGTCTTCACACAGTATAAATATCTTTGCTCAAATCTCCCGTTGCTCGCTCAGGAGCGAGGCACACACATAGCGCCATGGTAGGGTTGATCGTACTCCGGGCCTCTGCAACAGACCTGTAAACACTGGTTCAACAAGTCACGTTACTGCTTATGTGAACGAGTCGCCTGGTAGAGGCCTGGCTGGCATGTGCCTCTTCAAAATGACAGCTGATCGTCACAACAAAGACAAATTATTACTTTCCCCTGCCACAAACCCTTCAGTCCACTAGTAAGTGCAGGCGACCCGGGTTCACATCCCGGCTGGGGTGGATTCCCCTGATTTCGCTACAGTACCCATCCATCCATCCATCCATCCATCCATCCATTATCAGAACCTCTTATCCTGCTCTCAGGGCCGCGGGGATGCTGGAGCCTATCCCAGCAGCCATTGGGCGGCAGGCGGGAGACGCCTGGACAGGCCGCCAGGCCATCACAGGACAAACTGACAGAAGAAGCTGGAGATGGGGGTAACAGCTCGATGATGATGCTAACCCCACCCGGGGCTTTCTGCTGTTAATACTGATGGCTACAGGACTAAAGTTGATAAAATGTTCTGTGATGGTCTGGCGGCCTGTTCAGGGTGTCTCCCCGCCTGCTGCCAATGAGTGCTGGGATAGGCTCCAGCATCCCCGCGACCCTGTGTAGGATAATGGATGGATAATGGATGGATAATGGACGGGTGGACAAACAGAAAGTCTTCATCTAAAAGGGGCAAAGACGCCTCATGCTTACAGTTTAGTGCTTACCTCGCACTCTATGAGAGTTTAGTGCCTGGAGCTCTTAGACCACAGTGATCATTGGGGACCAGTTAGAACGTTTTGCAGAGGACAAAGAATGGCCCCCTTCCAAACACTGCGGCATGTTTTATTCATGATGTGTCACACTTTAGAAACAGATGTCATGCAACCAACACAGAGATGCTTTACCAGCCACAGTCACGTCCGGCTTCTCTCGGTACGTGGATTCCCGTGCCGCCGCCACATTCAGAAGGGAGCTAAGTGATTGTTCTGCTTTGTCGTAGTCGTCTTTGAGTCACTCTCTGGCGTGCTGAATGCTGTGAATAAGTTCCTATCATGTTCCCCCTTTGAGCAGAACAGACAGACGGTGGTGAACTGAAGGCTTTTTGAACCTTGCCAGTCGACCCCATCATCGTGGGCACCACAGATTCATTTGTGCAGGTCAGGGCTGTGTCGGCAGATGCTTTGCTGACCTTTGCTGTTAAGGACAGGGAATGGCTCATGAGTCAGTTCCCTAGCTTCTATTCCTGCTTTCTCACACCCTAGCCCTCATGGGACCTGCACAGCCAGGCTCTGTAAATACCGGGACTCTTGGCTACCAGCAAGGTACAACAGGAGATTTGGCCTTCCCTTGATTATAGCAGATCTCCATTGGATGTAGTGTCATAGATTACGCATGTGCACATTACGGAACCAGGATTGGATACCCTTGATTATTCGAGAGAGAAGGCATCGTTTTATTAGCATTACGTGGAGCTGCTGCTTTGTATGCAGCTATAAACCCCTTTTTGTTTTACTTCATCTGTGCACTTTATTGAGGACCCTGCTGTGATCTCCACTATTACTTCTGTCCAGATGTTTGGCTTTTTGGGGGGTTTTTGTTTTGTTTTTTGGTGATGTGAAGCAGCCGACTCTGCTGAATAAAATGCATTTCAAGATTGCACATGATTCAATATAACATCAAAGTCAGACCCCTAAAAGTTGTAATTTCTCTTGCTTTGGGAATTCTACTTCCCAGTTGGATCAGGGTTCTTCTACCTTCTCCCCCTCGTACGAGCAGTTGTGCGTGTTGCTTGGTGGTCATCGGTTCTTAAGCTAGCTAAGCTTTTTGTTACGAGGGAGTCGTATTTGCCAAACAGTGTGAATGCAAATAAAATCTTGGCCCCCGAAGATTTTGTAAATCCAGTAAGATTGTGTTTACTTGTTCGCCGCTAGAAAAGACAAATTGCAGCTACTGGCCAGGAAAGTTCTGGGTGAATTTTTTACAAATCGTTAGCCTGGGAAATGGTGGTTACAGAAGGTCTGCCCCAAAGAAAGTGGTGCATGAACCATGAAGTCCAGCAGGTTTAATGGTCAAGGAAAAAACACAAGTGAAAATGAGAATGAATTGATCAGGGACGATAGAAAGACACATTGATCCGGTCCAAGCCCCAAGTGTGTCACGTCATGTTCTATTCTGAGGCCAGCGGACATGTACAGCATACAGCACACGTCTGATAACCTCAGATGGACACTCTGGCAAACACATATGTAACGGTCATAAATGAGGAGACTCGCTAGCCCTTGGCTAACGGGTCGGACCCTTTAGTCGACTGGTTAACATAGTCGTCCGTGATGCGGGAGACCCGAGTTCGCGTCCCGGCTGCGGCGGTTCCCGGCTGCCCCCTGAATTCACTACCTGGGTGTCGGGTGTCGGGAGTGGGGTGGCGAGACCGTGAGGCCATCGGAAGCTCATGCGCCCAGAGGCGTGAGGGAGCTGATATGCTGAAGCGCGGGGGATGCGCTACCCGAAGGAAGGAGGGGGTAGTGCAACGACCACGGATGACTAGACTCGCTAGCGGTTGGCTACCGGGTCGGACCCTTTAGCTGACTGATTAACGCAGGTGCGGGCTACCCGGGTTCGCTTCCCAGCTGCAGTGGCGGTTCCCGGCTGCCCCCCGAATGCACCTCATATACATAAGCATGCAATAAGAGTTCTGCAGAAGCCTTCCGGTAGGCCCAGTGTCCTGGAAAGCTACTGGAAGCATCTAAACAGAAACGCTGTAATTCATGTCTCTGGCCAGGCGGCACGCTGTAGTCCTAAACATTCACTCGTGGGACGTTTCGGATGACATGGTTTCCAATTTTACAATGGTCGTTGTTGCGCAAGGTATAGCTGCACTTAATTTGCAAAGTTGTGTGAAAACGTGGCTCGGTTGCACCCTCAGCCCGGCGCTGTGGTGACGTCACCTTCCCTGTACGTCATAGTATCCCCCAGCGGCCGGCATCAGTCCTGCTGCACACAGCAGGCTAGCCTGGCTACACGTACGGTATGCTTGTGTTACTCTGTAAGCACCCAGGGAAGGACAGAGCAAGACCCCGTGTCCCCCTATGTCTGTACACTGTACAGACACACACACACACACACACACACAGACACACACACACACACACACACACACACACACACACACACACACACACCTGGCTGTGTTGAGGCGTGTGGTTGGGGAGTGATGTGTGGGAGTCTCTGTGGGAGCCATGGTGATTAGAGCGTCAGAAGGTTCAGCAGAAACACTTCAAATGTCTCACTCACCGTCCAACTCGCTGTCCCTCTGCGGGGCTGCACATACGAGGGTCAGAGGTCACTTCCTCTGTGTGTGTGTTTGCCTAAAAATAGAAATATTTACATGTGTGTTCATCCACTGATTATATATCATATTGCCCACAGCTGAAAGCAGATGGCTGATGTGTGTTTGACTCTTCTGGTCAGCCGTCCTGGGCCTGTGTCTCTGGGTTTTGACAGACAGGTGAGCCTCTTCACAGCCGTCCTGAGTCTGTGTCTCTGGGTTTTGACAGACAGGTGAGCCTCTTCACAGCCGTCCTGAGTCTGTGTCTCTGGGTTTTGACAGACAGGTGAGCGTCTCCACAGCCGTCCTGGGCCTGTGTCTCTGGGTTTTGACAGACAGGTGAGCCTCTTCACAGCCGTCCTGGGCCTGTGTCTCTGGGTTTTGACAGACAGGTGAGCCTCTTCACAGCCGTCCTGGGCCTGTGTCTCTGGGTTTTGACAGACAGGTGAGCCTCTTCACAGCCGTGCTGAGTCTGTGTCTCTGGGTTTTGACAGACAGGTGAGCCTCTTCACAGCCGTCCTGAGTCTGTGTCTCTGGGTTTTGACAGACAGGTGAGCCTCTTCACAGCCGTCCTGGGCCTGTGTCTCTGGGTTTTGACAGACAGGTGAGCGTCTTCACAGCCGTGCTGAGTCTGTGTCTCTGGGTTTTGACAGACAGGTGAGCCTCTTCACAGCCGTCCTGAGTCTGTGTCTCTGGGTTTTGACAGACAGGTGAGCGTCTTCACAGCCGTCCTGGGCCTGTGTCTCTGGGTTTTGACAGACAGGTGAGCCTCTTCACAGCCGTCCTGAGTCTGTGTCTCTGGGTTTTGACAGACAGGTGAGCCTCTTCACAGCCGTCCTGGGCCTGTGTCTCTGGGTTTTGACAGACAGGTGAGCCTCTTCACAGCCGTCCTGAGTCTGTGTCTCTGGGTTTTGACAGACAGGTGAGCCTCTTCACAGCCGTCCTGGGCCTGTGTCTCTGGGTTTTGACAGACAGGTGAGCCTCTTCACAGCCGTCCTGAGTCTGTGTCTCTGGGTTTTGACAGACAGGTGAGCCTCTTCACAGCCGTCCTGGGCCTGTGTCTCTGGGTTTTGACAGACAGGTGAGCCTCTTCACAGCCGTCCTGGGCCTGTGTCTCTGGGTTTTGACAGACAGGTGAGCCTCTTCACAGCCGTCCTGGGCCTGTGTCTCTGGGTTTTGACAGACAGGTGAGCCTCTTCACAGCCGTGCTGAGTCTGTGTCTCTGGGTTTTGACAGACAGGTGAGCCTCTTCACAGCCGTCCTGAGTCTGTGTCTCTGGGTTTTGACAGACAGGTGAGCCTCTTCACAGCCGTCCTGGGCCTGTGTCTCTGGGTTTTGACAGACAGGTGAGCGTCTTCACAGCCGTGCTGAGTCTGTGTCTCTGGGTTTTGACAGACAGGTGAGCCTCTTCACAGCCGTCCTGAGTCTGTGTCTCTGGGTTTTGACAGACAGGTGAGCCTCTTCACAGCCGTCCTGGGCCTGTGTCTCTGGGTTTTGACAGACAGGTGAGCGTCTTCACAGCCGTGCTGAGTCTGTGTCTCTGGGTTTTGACAGACAGGTGAGCCTCTTCACAGCCGTCCTGAGTCTGTGTCTCTGGGTTTTGACAGACAGGTGAGCCTCTTCACAGCCGTCCTGGGCCTGTGTCTCTGGGTTTTGACAGACAGGTGAGCCTCTTCACAGCCGTCCTGAGTCTGTGTCTCTGGGTTTTGACAGACAGGTGAGCCTCTTCACAGCCGTCCTGGGCCTGTGTCTCTGGGTTTTGACAGACAGGTGAGCCTCTTCACAGCCGTCCTGAGTCTGTGTCTCTGGGTTTTGACAGACAGGTGAGCCTCTTCACAGCCGTCCTGAGTCTGTGTCTCTGGGTTTTGACAGACAGGTGAGCCTCTTCACAGCCGTCCTGAGTCTGTGTCTCTGGGTTTTGACAGACAGGTGAGCGTCTTCACAGCCGTCCTGACCAGGCCACACATCCACACTTCTACTGTGTCACTTCACAGGCATCTTCATTGTCATGCCACAAAATAGGTCACTTGAGTGAATGCTGGAGGAAGAGGAGGGTCTGCAGATAATCATCATCATCATCATGTATTCAATGTAGTATGGTGGTTCCCCTGACCTCCATGTCTTTGGACTGTGGGAGGAAACCGGAGCCCCCGGAGGAAACCCACGCAGACACGGGGAGAACACGCAAACTCCACACAGAGGACGACCCGGGACGACCCCCAAGGTTGGACTACCCCGGGGCTCGAACCCAGGACCTTCTTACTGGGAGGCATCCGCGCTAACTACTGCGCCACCGTGCCGCCTAAAGATCAAGTAAAGGTTTGAAACATGGCAGGCTGGTCACGGGGCTCGGTGGTGTAAACATAGCAGGATAATCACCTCTGCAGCTAATAGCATTAATAATGGAACTGTGGGGGCATCCGGGTGGCGTAGCGGTCTAATCCGTTGCCTACCAACACAGGGGATCGCCGGTTCGAATCCCCGTGTTACCTTCAGCTTGGTCGGGCGTCCCTACAGACACAACTGGCCGTGTCTGCGGGTGGGAAGCCGGATGTGGGTATGTGTCCTGGCCGTTGCATTAGCGCCTCCTGTGGTCGGTCGGGGCGCCTGTTGAGGGGGGAGGGGGAACTGAGGGGAATAGCGTGATCCTCCCACGCGCTACGTCCCCCTGGTGAAACTCCTCCCTGTCAGTTGAAAAGAAGCGGCTGGTGACTCCACATGTATGGGAGGAGGCACGTGGTAGTCTGCAGCCCTCCCCGGATCGGCAGAGGGGGTGGAGCAGAGACCGGGACGGCTCAGAAGAGTGGGGTAGGCGGCCAAGTACAATTGGGGAGAAAAAGGGAGGGGGGGGGTTGGTTAAATAAATAGACAGACAGACAGACAAAGAGACAGACAGACAGATGGACAGACAGACATATAGACAAAGAAACAGAAAGACAGACAGACAGACACATAGACAAAAAGAGACAGACAGGCAGACAGACAGAAACACAGACAGACAGATAAACAAAGACAGACAGACAGACAGATAGACAAAAAGAGACAGACAGGCAGACAGACAGACAGACAGATAGACAAAGAAACAGAAAGACAGACAGACAGACACGTAGACAAAAAGAGACAGACAGGCAGACAGACAAAGAGACAGAAAGACAGACAGACAGAGAAAGACACAAAAAGACAAAGAGAAAGATAGACAAAGACAGGCAGACAGACAGACAGATAGACAAAGAAACAGAAAGACAGACAGACAGACACATAGACAAAAAGAGACAGACAGGCAGACAGACAAAGAGACAGAAAGACAGACAGACAGAGAAAGACACAAAAAGACAAAGAGAAAGATAGACAAAGACAGGCAGACAGACAGACAAAGAGTCAGAGAGACGGACAGACAGACAGACAGTCCATGCTGCTAATTGGCTGTAAAGGAGAAGGTGTGTAATGTGCTCGGTGTGACACATTAACCTCGTTCATCACCATGAAAGTAAAGATCCTGACTGCGTCCACTGGTTTTAAGCTATTTGTCTGCCATCTGCTGGACACAGCCTGAAACTGCAGCTATTCCTCTGGTAAGTAGTCTATTATTCTCGTCTCTTTCCCCGTGTGTCTGCCGCTCGTCCTCTGTCTGTCTCCCATGTCTGGTCACAGCACAACTGTCAGATGAATTATGCACTGAAGGTATCACTTATTCACACACACACACACACACACACACACACACACACACACACACACACACACACACACACACACACACACACACACTCCAACACCCTTATAGCTTCATCTTCCTGCTGTTTTCATAACATGTACTGAGTGTGTTAAGGTTTTCATAACGTGTACTGAGTGTGTTAAGGTTTTCATAACATGTACTGAGTGTGTTAAGGTTTTCATAACGTGTACTGAGTGTGTTAAGGTTTTCATAACATGTACTGAGTGTGTTCAGGTTTTCATAACATGTACTGAGTGTGTTAAGGTCTTCATAACATGTACTGAGTGTGTTCAGGTTTTCATAACATGTACTGAGTGTGTTAAGGTTTTCATAACGTGTACTGAGTGTGTTAAGGTTTTCATAACATGTACTGAGTGTGTTAAGGTTTTCATAACGTGTACTGAGTGTGTTAAGGTTTTCACAACGTGTACTGAGTGTGTTAAGGTTTTCATAACATGTACTGAGTGTGTTCAGGTTTTCATAACATGTACTGAGTGTGTTAAGGTCTTCATAACATGTACTGAGTGTGTTCAGGTTTTCATAACATGTACTGCGTGTGTTAGGGTTTTCATAACATGTACTGAGTGTGTTAATTTTTTCACAACGTGTTCTGAGTGTGTTAAGGTTTTCATAACATGTACTGAGTGTGTTCAGGTTTTCATAACATGTACTGAGTGTGTTAAGGTCTTCATAACATGTACTGAGTGTGTTCAGGTTTTCATAACATGTACTGCGTGTGTTAGGGTTTTCATAACATGTACTGAGTGTGTTAAGGTTTTCACAACGTGTTCTGAGTGTGTTAAGGTTTTCATAACATGTACTGAGTGTGTTCAGGTTTTCATAACATGTACTGAGTGTGTTAAGGTTTTCATAACATTTACTGAGTGTGTTCAGGTTTTCATAACATGTACTGAGTGTGTTAAGGTTTTCATAACACGTACTGAGTGTGTTCAGGTTTTCATAACATGTACTGAGTGTGTTAAGGTTTTCATAACATGTACTGAGTGTGTTAAGGTTTTCATAACATGTACTGTGTGTGTTAAGGTTTTCATAACATGTACTGAGTGTGTTAAGGTTTTCATAACATGTACTGAGTGTGTTAAGGTTTTCATAACATGTACTGAGTGTGTTAAGGTTTTCATAACATGTACTGAGTGTGTTAAGGTTTTCATAACATGTACTGAGTGTGTTAAGGTTTTCATAACATGTACTGAGTGTGTTAAGGTTTTCATAACATGTACTGAGTGTGTTAAGGTTTTCATAACATGTACTGAGTGTGTTAAGGTTTTCATAACATGTACTGAGTGTGTTCAGGTTTTCATAACATGTACTGAGTGTGTTAAGGTTTTCATAACATGTACTGAGTGTGTTAAGGTTTTCATAACATGTACTGAGTGTGTTAAGGTTTTCATAACATGTACTGAGTGTGTTAAGGTTTTCATAACATGTACTGAGTGTGTTAAGGTTTTCATAACATGTACTGAGTGTGTTAAGGTTTTCATAACATGTACTGAGTGTGTTAAGGTTTTCATAACATGTACTGAGTGTGTTAAGGTTTTCATAACATGTACTGAGTGTGTTAAGGTTTTCATAACATGTACTGAGTGTGTTAAGGTTTTCATAACATGTACTGAGTGTGTTAAGGTTTTCATAACATGTACTGAGTGTGTTCAGGTTTTCATAACATGTACTGAGTGTGTTAAGGTTTTCATAACGTGTACTGAGTGTGTTAAGGTTTTCATAACATGCACTGAGTGTGTTAAGGTTTTCATAACATGTACTGAGTGTGTTAAGGTTTTCATAACATGTACTGAGTGTGTTAAGGTTTTCATAACATGTACTGAGTGTGTTAAGGTTTTCATAACATGTACTGAGTGTGTTATGTTTTCATAACATGTACTGAGTGTGTTAAGGTTTTCATAACATATACTGAGTGTGTTAAGGTTTTCATAACATGTACTGAGTGTGTTAAGGTTTTCATAACATGTACTGAGTGTGTTAAGGTTTTCATAACATGTACTGAGTGTGTTCAGGTTTTCATAACATATACTGAGTGTGTTAAGGTTTTCATAACATGTACTGAGTGTGTTAAGGTTTTCATAACATGTACTGAGTGTGTTAAGGTTTTCATAACATGTACTGAGTGTGTTAAGGTTTTCATAACATGTACTGAGTGTGTTCAGGTTTTCATAACATGTACTGAGTGTGTTAAGGTTTTCATAACATGTACTGAGTGTGTTAAGGTTTTCATAACATATACTGAGTGTGTTAAGGTTTTCATAACATGTACTGAGTGTGTTAAGGTTTTCATAACATATACTGAGTGTGTTAAGGTTTTCATAACATATACTGAGTGTGTTAAGGTTTTCAATGCCAGCAAGCATGTCTGCTCCACGGGACACGTGTTAATAACATATTATAACATGTTAACAACATATTGATGCAATAATAGACGCCATCCCAGCCCTGGTCAGTATTAAGCCTCCTGAGCAGAAGTCGGTGGTTATTACAGAGGACACGGATCACCTGGCCGTCGCAGGGACGTCCCCCGTCCTGCTGTCCGGTATTTCCTGTGGTGGGCAGCCATTAAATGAGAACTGTGAAGCGGTCCAGATTATATTAACGCTGTCAGGTCAGCTGGAGTCTCACATACACAAGCTGAAGAAGGGCTGAACAGGG
Organism: Lampris incognitus; assembly: GCF_029633865.1. NCBI lineage: Eukaryota > Metazoa > Chordata > Actinopteri > Lampriformes > Lampridae > Lampris > Lampris incognitus. The sequence goes on from NC_079227.1 coordinate 38,328,713, forward strand.
CATCATGTTAGTAAGTACAGGTGTCAAATGTGTGACGTCATATTCCTAAACTGTATGTGGAAGACTGTTATAATAGTCACCATTCCGATTAGGCATATTGTTAGCATACTGACAACTGACAAACAATGATGTCAGTTTGTACACGTGGTGGAGAGATTCCAGAGAACACATTTACATATCTTACATATCATTTATATATCTTACATATCATTTATATATCTTACATATCATTTATACATCTTGCATATCATTTATATATCTTACATATCATTTATATATCTTGCATATCATCAGTGGTGGAATGTAACGAAGTACAAATAATTCGTTACTGTACTTGAGTACATTTTTTACGTATCTGTACTTTACTTAAGTAGAATCAATAATGCATACTTTCGACTTTTACTTAGTTACATTTTGCAGCACTTATTTATACTTTCTACTCTACTACATTTCTCCAATACGTTCCGTTACATTTTATGATCAGGTTTTTTGTTTTTTCTTAGCCAAAATGCTATCTGACCGGCGGATCTCTCTTGCACTAAGCAGGACCATCCCGCTCTGAACCAATCAGGTGTGACCCTTCCAAGAGCAGCATCGGGCGCCTATAGGCTAGTTCAAGCGGCAACAACTCGCGCACTCGCGCTCACAGGCTAGTACTAGCAAACATGTCTGAAGCAACATCTGAATCAATGAACCACCCATGGCCCTATTTACAGGAATTATTTGAAATAAAAGGATCAAAAAACGACTCGTGGAGATTCCAGTGTAAACTACGCCTGCCACGAAAAAATGAGCTGCTGGCGTTCAAGAGCTCTCCTTAAAGATTTGAAGAAGCATGTTGAGGTAAGCAAACGTGTATGCTATGCTAGCTAGTTCTAGTACTACGCTAGTTAATGTCCCTGCTTTTGCATGTTGTTGTGGTGCTATTAATTCTGCTCTCCTCTTTCCATGTTGTGTTGTGTCAATTGTGTGAACACAACATCCATTGCACGCTGTGCGTCTTGGGAGAGAGATGCTCCTCTGCTGCTCTCCCTGAGGGTTCTCCCTGTTGTTCCTCCCGGTTAAAGGGTTTTTTTAGGGAGTTGTTCCTGATCCGATGAGAGGGTCTAAGGACCGGATGTTGTGTTGCTGTTAAGCCCACTGAGGAACATTTTTAATTTGTGATATTAGGCTACACAAATAAAATGGATTTGATTTTGATTTATTCATTTTGGTGAGTACCGCGGTATTGTAACGTGCATGGATAAGAAGACACGCTGGCCGCTGGATGGCGGGTCTGACCCTTTAGCCGAGCGGTTAGCGACGTCTCCCGCGGTGCGGGCGGTACGGGTTCGCGTCCCGGCCGCGGCAGATCCTGTGGTTGCCCCCCGAATTCGCTTCAGTATTTATGCTGCAATCTAGTAAAATGTGTCTGACATATGGCAATATCAACAAAAGAACACGTTTATGGCTATTATAAATCCAGCGTAGAACTAAATGGTGGGAAGATAAAGCTAGCAGATTAGTAGACTGCTCGCTAGCAACGTCGTGGAATCTGCAGTGGTCGTGGAACAGGCCCCGCCTGTCATATTTTGATCGAGTGAAGTGGATTCATGCATTCTAGAATGTGGAATGAATCATGTTTTCTTAGGTGGGCTATCCCAGAGCCATGAAAATAGGATATACCAAAACTTGATGAATGGCAGAGTTAAGCGCAGTGATTTGCAAAGTCAAGTGTGATCATGATGCTAACCGAATTTTACAGTGAATGGACCCTTGTCACTCTTTGCAGGGCTTTTGTGTGTGCATGTAATTGTAGATCTAAAGCACACAACGGATTGGCAGATACTTGCGGGAGATGGAGGAAGATAGAGAGGCGCAGATACTGTGTCATAAAGTGTGCATGGCTGCTGTGAAAGCTTGCTGTGAAATAAGAGCCATATTATTCAATAATATTTTGGGGGGCCTTAGTCAGAGATGGTGTTCTAAACTATCCACATTTTCAATATTAGCCTAAAACTCATCAACAGTGTATGAATATTTTTTTGCCACTTGTATTGTAATACATTTTGGACAGTAACCTCCATCATGATAGGAGAATTACGTAAATGAGTTAGAATTATCTAATTAACTAACAGTATATTGTAATTTTTTATTTTCAGAGAAAACATGGACATCATCTCAACCGATACCTTCAACTGACAGCAACCGTAGTCAGGAGGGAGGGAAGCTTGCCTGCTGGTGAGAGTGCGTCAACAAGTAAGCAGCAGAGACTTCAGGACACCAAAGCCTCAAAAAAGAGCACTGATCGGGCAGGAATTAACTTTGTTGTCCAGGGTTTGCATCCCTTCGGAGTTGTGGAGCAACCAGGATTCAAGGATTTAATGCAGCATACCATGCCAAACTACACAGTGATGTCCAGAACAACGGTCAGAGCCAAAATTGAAAAAAACAACACAGGAAATGAAAGCATAAGCAAAGAAAGCGATGCAGAACATTGAATACATTGCTACAACCACTGATTGCTGGACGGCTTTTCGTCAAAGTTTTAGTGGAGTGACCGCCCACTGGATCGAGCCAGACAGCCTAGAAAGATTTTCAGTTGCTCTTGCGTGCAAGAGGCTTAAGGGATCCCATACGTTTGGTGTCTTAGCAGCTGCCCTTAAGGACATCCATAAAGAATACAACATTCATGAAAAGATCGTGAGGACCACTACTGACAACGCCTCAAATTTTGTGAAGGCCTTCAGGGCTTATGGCTTCGATGAAGGACGTTTAGACGAGGGAGAGAAGGAAGATGTGAGTGACAGTGAGGGAGATTTAGATCTGGAAGAGGAGATAGAGGGTGTTGAGGTAGAAGGTCTCATGGATGAAGAGGATGGTTGTTCCGAATATCAGCTCCCAAAGCATCACCGTTGTGCGTGTCATCTCCTGAACTTGATCTCAACAGTTGATGCCGCAAAAGCCAACTCGTATGACGTCTACCAAAAAATGTCACGTGCAGCATTTGCAAAGTGCTCGGCACTGTGGAACAAGAGTGCTCGCTCCTCCACAGCTGCAGAGGTTACTGAAAGGGAGTGCAAGCTCCAACTTATTCGCCCAAATGACACAAGATGGAATTCCCTCTTTCTTTCAGTGGAACGGTTGCTAAGAATGATCCAAGACAGTGGAGAAGGAGCCATCAGAGCTGTTACCATTGCACTTCAAGTGCCCATGTAAGTGTTATGCTGCCAAACACATTGTCTTGTATAAACATAGTTATCATCAATATTTGCATGTAATGTTACCTAATGTTATATTTAGTAACAATAGCCATCTGTGTATGTCACATATTGCATTGCCATATGACATTTTGCTTAATTTTCTATCACTGTGTAACAGGTTCAGCCCTGCAGAACTGTCCTTCTTGGCTGAATATGCTGCAACTATGACCCCAATCGCCAAGGCACTGAACATAATGCAGACAGAGGTGGATGTCAATATGGGATGGCTGGTGCCCACTATAACCCTCCTAATTGTGAAGCTTGACCGCCTCCTAACCTCGTCCAAGTTCTGCCGGCCACTGATCTGTGCTCTTCAAGAAGGAATACAGAAGCGGTTTGGACCCATGCTTTCCGACCCTGAACTCATTGCTGCTGCAATTTTACTTCCCAAGTTTCGCACATCCTGGACAAGTGATGAAGACTTGCTGAAACTGGGTAAGTCATTGGCTCTTTAAATTGCAAGATGGAAAGGTAGTGGAAGAGGTCCTTTTATTAAGCCTTGCAAAGAGCAGCTCCTAACAGTAGATCCAAAAATGTAAAATCTATTGTTACAGTTTTATGCAAAGGTTTGGGTGCCTGGATTTCAGTTTATCATCTGCTGCTCATCCTTTAACACATTATACACCTTATGTAATCAATGACATTTCAGTTCCAAAATAACATTTATAGAATCAACATTAACAATGTAATGTGCATCAGACAACAGACAGGCGCAAAAGCTTAGGTGTCCTAATGGAATAAACACATCATCAGGATTTAGTAGAGCCCCTTTTTTAGTGAAATAACAGCCTGTAGATTATTCAACTAACCACACCCAAGTCTGACTGCAGGTATTTTAAGCCATCTCCCCTCCCCTTACAAAATATCTCCAGGTCAGTCAGGTTTGATGGCTGACAAATGTGGATTATTGAGGTTGTTTAGCAGAGGTGGTGCGCACATCCAGAAAATATTTTTCAGGTGCCAGACAAAAGAAAGTCAGAAGGTGAAGGAGAAGGTCTGCACACTGTAGGCTCCAGTAAATATACTTTAATTAACTCTAAAAAGTAGCAACGTTTCGATCACACAGGACCTCCTCCTTCACCCACCGATTATTGAGGTTGCCCAAACTTTTGCATCAACCTGTATGGTTCCTAAGGAGCAAGCTGACCTAGCCTATAGTCTCCCGGGCATATCTGGTTCTGGAGACACATACAGTATTCTGTTCTTTCTGTCCCTTATTTGGTGTAATGGACATTTCTGTGTAGGCATGAACTACATCAAAACTCAGTTGGAGCAGGAGCCAGTACAGTCTAAGCAGTCAGAGCAGATGGAGGAGGAGGAGGAGGAGGACGACGACTACTTTGACATGATGAAAGACAACGTCCAGGAGACATCCAAGCAGCTGGATGTTTACCAGGCCAGCACAGCTACCTCAGTGAATGTTCTGAACTCAGTGCCTGCAATCCACAGATTGTCGTTTAAGGCAATGTTTCTCAACCGGGGATCCGCGGACCCCTAGTGGTCCGTGGTGTAATTGCAAGGGGTCCGTCAAAATAAAATATCTTTTAAAAAAAGATCCTATGACATTTATAGAAATAGGATTATTTTACTCAAATGTGACTGAGACCTTTATCTACCTAAACTATAAAGGGTAACAGGACTTTTTTCTCTAATTACATCTGTTTCACAAGTGTAATCTATTGTATTTTAATAAGAGATCTCGCTCCCGTTTGCATTGTTAAAAGTTACTGCATAAGAATTCTGTTGTTACATATATCAGAAAGTTACTGAATACATATTCTGTTTTGTTACATATATCTGAAAGTTACTGAATACATATTCTGTTTTGTTACATATATCTGAAAGTTACTGCTTACATATTCTGTGTTGTTACATATATCTGAAAGTTACAGAATACATATTCTGTGTTGTTACATATATCTGAAAGTTACAGAATACATATTCTGTTTTGTTACATATATCTGAAAGTTACTGAATATATATTCTGTTTTGTTACATATATCTGAAAGTTACTGAATACATATTCTGTGTTGTTACATATATCTGAAAGTTACAGAATACATATTCTGTTTTGTTACATATATCTGAAAGTTACTGAATACATATTCTGTTTTGTTACATATATCTGAAAGTTACTGAATACATATTCTGTTTTGTTACATATATCTGAAAGTTACAGAATACATATTCTGTTTTGTTACATATATCTGAAAGTTACAGAATACATATTCTGTTTTGTTACATATATCTGAAAGTTACTGAATACATATTCTGTTTTGTTACATATATCTGAAAGTTACTGAATACATATTCTGTTTTGTTACATATATCTGAAAGTTACTGAATACATATTCTGTTTTGTTACATATATCTGAAAGTTACTGCATAAGAATTCTGTTTTGTTACATATATCTGAAAGTTACTGAATACATATTCTGTGTTGTTACATATATCTGAAAGTTACTGAATACATATTCTGTTTTGTTACATATATCTGAAAGTTACTGAATACATATTCTGTGTTGTTACATATATCTGAAAGTTACTGAATACATATTCTGTTTTGTTACATATATCTGAAAGTTACTGCATAAGAATTCTGTTTTGTTACATATATCTGAAAGTTACTGAATACATATTCTGTGTTGTTACATATATCTGAAAGTTACTGAATACATATTCTGTGTTGTTACATATATCTGAAAGTTACTGAATACATATTCTGTTTTGTTACATATATCTGAAAGTTACTGAATACATATTCTGTTTTGTTACATATATCTGAAAGTTACTGAATACATATTCTGTGTTGTTACATATATCTGAAAGTTACTGAATACATATTCTGTGTTGTTACATATATCTGAAAGTTACTGAATACATATTCTGTTTTGTTACATATATCTGAAAGTTACTGCATAAGAATTCTGTTTTGTTACATATATCTGAAAGTTACTGAATACATATTCTGTTTTGTTACATATATCTGAAAGTTACTGAATACATATTCTGTTTTGTTACATATATCTGAAAGTTACTGAATACATATTCTGTGTTGTTACATATATCTGAAAGTTACTGAATACATATTCTGTTTTGTTACATATATCTGAAAGTTACTGAATACATATTCTGTTTTGTTACATATATCTGAAAGTTACTGAATACATATTCTGTGTTGTTACATATATCTGAAAGTTACTGAATACATATTCTGTGTTGTTACATATATCTGAAAGTTACTGCATAAGAATCCTGTTGTTACATATATCTGAAAGTTACTGAATACATATTCTGTGTTGTTACATATATCTGAAAGTTACTGAATACATATTCTGTTTTGTTACATATATCTGAAAGTTACTGAATACATATTCTGTTTTGTTACATATATCTGAAAGTTACTGCATAAGAATTCTGTTTTGTTATATATATCTGAAAGTTACTGAATACATATTCTGTTTTGTTACATATATCTGAAAGTTACTGAATACATATTCTGTTTTGTTACATATATCTGAAAGTTACTGAATACATATTCTGTTTTGTTACATATATCTGAAAGTTACTGAATACATATTCTGTGTTGTTACATATATCTGAAAGTTACTGAATACATATTCTGTTTTGTTATATATATCTGAAAGTTACTGAATACACATTCTGTTTTGTTACATATATCTGAAAGTTACTGCATAAGAATTCTGTTTTGTTAACTATGTCTAAGTTACAACTGAAAGCTCTTATTTTTGCCCCAAAGAGTGAATAAATGCTATAATGCAATTTAAAATGCAGTTTCTACTGTTTCTATCAGATTGCAACCCCCCTCCCCCAAGATCAGGTGGAGGGGTCCTCAGGGTAGATCAAAAATACGCAGGGGGTCCAGGACCCCAGAAAGGTTGAGAACCGCTGGCTTAAGGTAAATACGCCTTTAGCTGCCTCTGCTGCCTGTGAGAGACTGTTCAACACAGCAGGGCAGATCTTTACCCCAAAAGAGGCGGGCTCGGTTCTAAGAACCTCGAAAACCAACTCCTGTTGAAACTCAACAAAAAAACTGGTAATGTGAAGTTTAAACTGGAAAATGTGAAAGGACTTTAATCTTGAATAGGTACAAGTTGGGCACAGGATGTGTTAAAGAGACAGTTTGGTTCTGGGAGAGCCTCGGAGGCAGTTCTAAGCCGCATGCCTCACCTGGGAGAGTTCTGATTATAGAGGCCCAATGCAGTTTTATTTAGCTTAACTTACCTTAACTAAACAGCTTCGAAGTCACTGTGATGGTTCTAAAACGTGTTCCGGGCTGATTAGGTGGCAGTCTGGCCTCCCTCTACTGTCTATAAATCAAAACACACCAATGCAACTTTTGGGTCAGAAATTGTATTCGTTTTAAACCTTGTTTCTTACCTTACTAGTCCACATCGTTTTGCCAAACTTATGCTAACCGTTCCCACAGCTGGTAAACAAATCCCAATGTGCATTTTACAGTCAGCTAGTGGTTGTTATATAGCGTAATGCACAACTTCTCCTGAAGAGGGAGCACTCCCGCTTTAAGTGATTTGAATTCAGTGTTTGGGACTGCTTATGTGTCTGACACACAAGCTTTTTTGTAAGCTGAAGCATAAAATCTTTAACAATGTTTAAAGGAAATGAAATAAGTCTTTTAAAGATGTATAACCAGTGTTCTTTGTTTGAGTTTGCTTAATGCTATTTAATTCTCCAGGTCACCTTTTACAATATCCAGAATTGTAAGGCATAATGTAACACAGATGGTAAGCACAATTACATTAACCTAAAACTAGCTTAATTAAAATGCAACAGTCCATACTGTTACTATTATAATGTAGACATTAAGAGAATACATCAATACGCAAGTACTTTTACTTTTAATACTTAAAAGTACATTTAAAAGCAAGTAATATTTACTTTTACTTAAGTAGGGTTGTCATTGTGGTACTTCTACTTTTACTAGAGTATATATTTCTTTGGTATTTGTGCTTTTACTTAAGTACTGAGATTCAGTACTTCCTCCACCACTGCATATCATTTATATATCTTGCATATCATTTATATATCTTGCATATCATTTATATATCTCGCATATCATTTATATATCTTGCATATCATTTATATATCTTGCATATCATTTATATGTTGCATATCATTTATATATCTTACATATCATTTATATATGTTACATATCATTTATATATCTAGCATATCATTTATATATTACATATCATTTACATATCTTGCATATCATTTATATATCATTTATATATCTAGCATATCATTTATATATCATTTATATATCTAGCATATCATTTATATATTTTGCATATCATTTATATATCTAGCATATCATTTATATATCTAGCATATAATTTATATATCTTACATATCATTTATATATGTTGCATATCATTTATATATCTAGCATATCATTCATATATGTTACATATTTATATATCTAGCATATCATTTATATATCTTACATATCATTTATATATCTTACATATCATTTATATATGTTACATATCATTTGTATATCTAGCATATAATTTATATATCTTGCATATCATTTATATATCTTACATATCATTTATATATCTACCATATCATTTATATATCTTGCATATCATTTATATATCTAGCATATCATTTATATATCATGCATATCATTTATATATCTAGCATATCATTTATATATCTTACATATCATTTATATATCTAGCATATCATTTATATATGTTGCATATCATTTATATATCTAGCATATCATTTATATATGTTACATATCATTTATATATCTACCATATCATTTATTTATCTTACATATCATTTATATATGTTGCATATCATTTATATATCTTGCATATCATTTATATATCATGCATATCATTTATATATGTTGCATATCATTTATATATCTAGCATATCATTTATATATCTTGCATATCATTTATATATGTTGCATATCATTTATATATGTTGCATATCATTTATATATCTAGCATATCATTTATATATGTTGCATATCATTTATATATCTAGCATATCATTTATATATCTAGCATATCATTTATATATCTAGCATATCATTTACATATCTTGCAAAAGTCCACGTGGTTGGAATACACGTCCATCCATAGCAGGAAGTGCGTGATACACAGGGCTCTGTGGGAAATGTGATTCCTCTTCTTCTGGTAGTTTCCTCTTCTTTCACTTGATGGCGCCACCACACAGCTCACACACGTCCGAGTGACTGCTGGGTATATTAAACAATACACAGTTCGTCATGATAAATGCAATAACAAATAACACAAACACTTTTTTAACACTAGAACGACCGGGATTTCCCTCCTACCTAAAACGACTGTGGGCGGTCAAAATGACGGCCACGGCTTTTAAACTCTATATTCTGTCGAGATAAATATCCAGCTGGGATATTAAGCTGAGCTGGAAGATCTCACAAATCTCACTGGAGTGCAAAATAGAAGTAGAAAAATGAAGACAGCTGTTATTCTGAGTGAACGTGACGTGGATAACTTCAGGTCGGGCTGTCACCAGTGTGCTAGTCGTCATTAAACATGTTGTCATGAAGGGAGCGCTTCCGCTGCCTCGCTGCTGGGAAAACCTTTTGAACTTCCGCTCCCAGCTTCTAGTGCTTGTTGTCCTTCGGTGACGCAACTTCCTCCTCCTCCTCCTCCTCCTCCCACTACTCATGACTGGTATTATTGTCGGCATCGTTTTGTCCTCGTATCAATGACACGAGTGGCTTATTTGTAAAGCTTCCTGTCATCCCCAGCCCTACCCCACCATCACCTCCATCCATCCCACCATCACCTCCATCCATCCCATCATCACCTCCATCCATCCCACCGTCACCTCCATCCATCCGTCTATCCATCCCACCATCACCTCCATCCATCCATCCATCCATCACATCCATCCATCCATCCATCCATCCATCCATCCATCCCACCGTCACCTACATCCATCCATCCATCCCACCATCACCTCCATCCATCCCACCATCACCTCCATCCATCCGTCCATCCATCCCACCATCCATCCCACCTACATCCACCTGTCCATCCCACCATCACCTACATCCATCCGTCCATCCATCCCACCATCACCTCCATCCATCCGTCCATCCATCCATCCATCCCACCATCACCTCCATCCATCCATCCATCCATCCCACCATCACCTCCATCCATCCCACCATCACCTCCATCCATCCATCCCACCATCCATCCATCCATCACCTCAACCCATCCGTCTATCCATCCCACCATCACCTCCATCCATCCATCCCACCATCACCTCCATCCATCCATCCATCCATCCATCCCACCATCACCTCCATCCATCCGTCCATCCATCCCACCATCACCTCCATCCATCCATCCATCCATCCCACCATCACCTCCATCCATCCATCCATCCATCCATCCATCCATCCATCCATCCATCCATCCGTCCATCCATCCCACCATCACCTCCATCCATCCGTCCACCCATCCATCCATCCCACCATCACCTCCATCCATCCATCCATCCATCCATCCATCCATCCATCCCACCATCACATCCATCCATCCATCCATCCATCCATTGTCCGAACCGCTTATCCTGCTCTCAGGGTGGCGGGGACGCTGGAGCCTATCCCAGCAGTCATTGCGCGGCAGGCGGGGACACTTGCGCGATCCGCTGCGGACACCCGATTTGTTCGACGCATGCGCGAAAACGCGTCTACTTCCTGTCGCCGCTGTCGCTTCACAACGTTGTTGAAAAGCGTCTTCTCCGCCTCGAAACCACGGGACCGTCTTGTGCCGTGGTTTACTCCGACATGCTGCCGGCAGGAAGTAGGCGTGGTATTTAGCTCCGGCATCGGCCCCACAAGACCCACAAGGACCTACAAGGGGCCAGTCACCCCTGACCCCAAGTGACCAGTAATGATGATGATGGGGTGTGTGTGTGTGTGTGTGTGTGTGTGTGTGTGTGTGTGTGTGTGTGTGTGTGTGTGTGTGTGTGTGTGTGTGTGTGTGTGTGTGTGTGTGTGCACATCCAAGTAACTTTAGTCTTGGATAATAGAAACACCCGTCCAGCAGGGATGTGGACTGACCTGCGGTTTTGATGCGGTTGTTCCAGATATCAGATGTTCTGCACTCGACTGAAAGCAGACAGAGAATATGGCTTTGCATCGACATCAGTGCCCGGATGCGGGCGGCGGCCTCGAGGACTCGGACGGTTCATCACATGGGCAAGAATGAGCTTCGAGCCCACAAAATCCAGGTCTCCGGTCCTCAGGGGAGGAAGAGGGGCCGACCAGTTCCGCCTGTCTTTTGGGAGGCGCCCACATTCCAGTCCAGAGCCGGGGTGGGGCCTTGACCGGCGGCCTGGGTAGGACCTTGACCAGAGCCTGGGTAGGGCCTTGACCAGCAGCCTGGGTAGGACCTTGACCAGAGCCTGGGTAGGGCCTTGACCAGCAGCCTGGGTAGGGCCTTGACCAGAGCCTGGGTGGGGCCTTGACCAGAGCCTGGGTAGGGCCTTGACCAGCAGCCTGGGTAGGACCTTGACCAGCGGCCTGGGTGGGGCCTTGACCAGCGGCCTGGGTAGGACCTTGACCAGAGCCTGGGTAGGGCCTTGACCAGCAGCCTGGGTAGGACCTTGACCAGAGCCTGGGTAGGGCCTTGACCAGCAGCCTGGGTAGGGCCTTGACCAGAGCCTGGGTGGGGCCTTGACCAGCAGCCTGGGTAGGGCCTTGACCAGAGCCTGGGTAGGGCCTTGACCAGCGGCCTGGGTAGGACCTTGACCGGCAGCCTGGGTAGGACCTTGACCGGCAGCCTGGGTAGGGCCTTGACCAGCAGCCTGGGTAGGGCCTTGACCAGAGCCTGGGTGGGGCCTTGACCAGCGGCCTGGGTAGGGCCTTGACCAGAGCCTGGGTGGGGCCTTGACCAGCAGCCTGGGTAGGGCCTTGACCAGAGCCTGGGTAGGGCCTTGACCAGCGGCCTGGGTAGGACCTTGACCGGCAGCCTGGGTAGGACCTTGACCGGCAGCCTGGGTAGGGCCTTGACCAGCAGCCTGGGTAGGGCCTTGACCAGAGCCTGGGTAGGGCCTTGACCAGCGGCCTGGGTAGGGCCTTGACCGGCAGCCTGGGTAGGACCTTGACCAGAGCCTGGGTAGGGCCTTGACCAGCAGCCTGGGTAGGGCCTTGACCAGCAGCCTGGGTAGGGCCTTGACCAGCAGCCTGGGTAGGGCCTTGACCAGCGGCCTGGGTGGGGCCTTGACCAGAGCCTGGGTGGGGCCTTGACCAGCGGCCTGGGTGGGGCCTTGACCAGAGCCTGGGTAGGGCCTTGACCAGCAGCCTGGGTGGGGCCTTGACCAGAGCCTGGGTGGGGCCTTGACCAGAGCCTGGGTGGGGCCTTGACCAGCGGCCTGGGTAGGACACAGCGGCCTGGGTGGGGCCTTGACCAGCGGCCTGGGTGGGGCCTTTACCAGCAGCCTGGGTAGGGCCTTGACCAGCAGCCTGGGTGGGGCCTTGACCAGCGGCCTGGGTGGGGCCTTGACCAGCGGGCTGGGTGGGACACAGCGGCCTGGGTGGGGCCTTGACCAGCGGCCTGGGTGGGGCCTTGACCAGCGGGCTGGGTAGGACACAGCGGCCCAGCAGCAGCAGCAGCAGCAGCAGCCAGTGAGGCCTCGCCCCTTGGCTGTCCACAGTGGACCAGTCCGGGCCTCCTAGAAAACCCAAGCCACTGTCGCCACCACCCGGTTGGGAAAAGGGGGAGAGTTCTGACGAGCTATCCGAGAGAGGGGGGAGGAACGGGAGTGGAAGTGATTTGACCAGTTTCCTGTGGACCAGACATCCACACGGTCCCACCGTCCATGAAACCTCCGTCTGTCTTTCTGGTGTGTACCAGTCGCACTAAAGCACCGGCCACACCGTCAACACAACTCAGCACTTGCGTGTGTTGTGTCAGTACGGGTGTGCGTGTGCGCCTGGCCCAGCGGACACAGCTGTAGCATGACGGGAACATCCTGTCGGTAGAGGCGGCGCATAGCAGACCTACTGAGAACCAAAGTGCACATGAGGGAGGAGGGAGGAGGGGGAGGAGGGGGGGAGGAGGAGGAGGACGGCAGCCAACATCAGAGAGACGAGGTCCTGTGGGAGAAAAAAGATCAAGCTGTCTTTTTCACAGAAAAAGGTTATGGTGTCACCCCCATCTAACCGACGTACAAAACACGACCACACAACCCCCCACACACACAGACACACACACACACACACACACAGACACACACAGACAGCAGTGTCACACAGAGCAAAGGGATCTGGGCTGCTGATGAATTGGGCCACTTTCACCGCTCCGGCGCCTGTGGTGAAGTGATCAGTCGCCGTTCAGCCGAGGTGGAGCGATGCTATCACAAAGAGAAGATGTGGAGATTGAGGGCAGGAGTGGAAGAAACGAGCGTCGCCTCAACATTTCTGCATTGTTTTGCCAGATCTTAAATGTCATGCGGTTAGTCACACTCGACAAACCATATGACAGATCTAAAACACGACACATTCAGACACACTGGTCAGCGCTAAAGGATGTTTCCGTCGCAGCACCAGTGTATCTGGTGGATACCGTACCTTCGGTCTTACGTAAGTACGCCATGCTTACATCACGCCGAGCAGCCGGCATCATTCTCCCAGCACAGAAAACTGTTGTCTATCTCTAACATCCGGTCACCATGACGTCAGACCGGTGCCTCCTTACTTCCAGGGTGGGTTGACCAGGTCTGAAATACATTCATACGTTCACAGATGACACAAGTCAAGATGTCCGTTCTCTCACAGAGGCAGCGGTTTGTTCCAGCAGCATTAGAGTGCTGGGTACAGTGGGGGTGACATAGCAGAACGCCTGGTGGAGTGGGGGAGACATAGCAGAACGCCTGGTGGAGTGGGGGGGGGAGACATAGCAGAACGCCTGGTGGAGTGGGGGAGACATAGCAGTACACCTGGTGGAGTGGGGGGGGGAGACATAGCAGTACACCTGGTGGAGTGGGGGGGGGAGACATAGCAGAACGCCTGGTGGAGTGGGGGGGGAGACATAGCAGAACGCCTGGTGGAGTGGGGGAGACATAGCAGAACGCCTGGTGGAGTGGGGAGACATAGCAGAACGCCTGGTGGAGTGGGGGAGACATAGCAGAACACCTGGTGGAGTGGGGGAGACATAGCAGGGTGCCTGGTGGAGTGGGGGTGACATAGCAGAGTGCCTGGTGGAGTGGGGGTGACATAGCAGGGTGCCTGGTGGAGTGGGGGTGACATAGCAGAGTGCCTGGTGGAGTGGGGGTGACATAGCAGAGTGCCTGGTGGAGTGGGGGTGACATAGCAGAGTGCCTGGTGGAGTGGGGGTGACATAGCAGAGTGCCTGGTGGAGTGGGGGTGACATAGCAGGGTGCCTGGTGGAGTGGGGGTGACATAGCAGAGTGCCTGGTGGAGTGGGGGTGACATAGCAGGGTGCCTGGTGGAGTGGGGGTGACATAGCAGGGTGCCTGGTGGAGTGGGGGTGACATAGCAGGGTGCCTGGTGGAGTGGGGGTGACATAGCAGGGTGCCTGGTGGAGTGGGGAGGGTGACATAGCAGAGTGCCTGGTGGAGTGGGGAGGGTGACATAGCAGGGTGCCTGGTGGAGTGGGGGTGACATAGCAGGGTGCCTGGTGGAGTGGGGGGGTGGCTTAGCAGAGGTGTAACTCACTGTGACATGGCTGTTTGGTATCTATAGCATCGCAGTTCCTGTTTGGCCAAAACACACTCGTTAGCATCTTCCTCTTTTCTGGGCAGTACCCGTCTCCCACACCGTCTTACTCATTTACACATGTCCTGCACAGCAGAACATGGACGCTATGAAGCTATGTTTAGCACCCTGACCTTCATAGTCATTTTACAAACACGCCAATACACCAAACGTTGGATGGGGCGTGGGTACCCATTTGTGACCTATGAGTTGGCCTTGGTGGGTCTCTTTCACTTCCTCGTTTCAGGGCCTCCAGATTCCCCTCATGAAAACATACACATGTGCCTCTGTGTATGAATCTTTAACAGTGTACTCTCTCATTACTAATTAATAACATCCAGACTTTTAATGTTATCTACTAACTTCTAACTCCATGGAGCTCCTCTTTCTGCCTGCACATGTTGGAATGACGCTTTCTACTCACGTGGACACGAAGTTCATTTGCTGTGAAGACAATGTCCGCCCAGTGTCTGGGCGGACATATCGTGGGGTAGATAAATAACTTAAATAGATAAATAACTGGACAGCCATGAGCAGAAAAGGGGTTTCATACGTACAGCGGCCCGGTCTATATCATGGAGCTCATGTGTTCAGAGCTGGTGTTATATTTAGGTCTTTCCACAAACCTGCAGATGGGGAGGGTACTCTACCTCAACACCTTGCTGACGAGTCGGAAAGGCTTGAGATGAAGCGTGGTCTAGATACACCAGTGTATTCCATGTATGGAAGACTCCCAGAAGTGGGAACTCTTAGTGGAATTAGTAGTAGTCCAGTCCAGCACGTTATGGGCGTGTATTGTAGTCTGTCTGACCGACTGCCTCTATAGAATATTGATAATGCTGTCATGGCACCAGGAGTCGTTTCATCATACAGAAAATGCAGGATACCTACAAGAATCCAGTGCTCAGACGGATGACAAATGAGTGGTCTGCAGCCTTAGAGTAGCATAACGGGGGAGGGGGGGCAATAGTAAAACAGCATGTAGTATATTAGAGTGACTGGCGTGTTGCTTTCTAAAGCTTGGCTTTTTGACTGTGTTTGAAAATAAGGCAACTTCCCTGTAAATGTAAAGTAAAGCCTTTGTCCTACATCATCGGCAGTCACATGGGGTCAAGTGTGACCGTCCTCCCTCTGGGTCCCTCTGGGTTTTCAAGTGGGTGTAGAGACCGATCCTGGAGCCGCATAATGGGGGGACGCCTGCGCGTGACAGCTTTTTACGTGGAGTGGCTGATGCTCCTGCAGCCACCACATGGCAGGGGGAGGCCAGAGTCCAATGGCATGGAGAACCAAGACGACTGGGGACCAGGACCATCCTCTGTTGCAGCCTTCATCCGCCTTCACTGCCGTTGTGACCTGGAGACATCTTCCACCAGTTCCGCCGTTGAGGTCTCTGTTGGATCGCGCTTCATCTGGAGCTTCCCCCTTGACCCGTCCGCCTTGGGCGACCCCGCCAGGAGCCAAGCTCCGGACGGCATAGCTCTTGGGATCATTGGTACATGTAAGCTCCTCCACCACGGCAAGGTGGTGGTCCAGCAGAAGCCTTTGTCCTACATTAGTGCAGGGAATAAACAACAAATCATAAAGAGCCAGCACGTAAGAGGCCGCGTCACAATGACGCGCTGAGAGCACGCACCTAACTGTGCATGAGTGTGAGTATGTATGAGTATGAATGTGTGTGTGTGTGTGTGTGTGCATGTGTGGGTTTTGATGACTACTGTGCCATAACAGGTGGCACGGAAGAACAACATTTAAATGTCATGTACTGTTAGTTATGAGCAATCATCACAGATGTGATCAATAAAGCATGGTACAACACTGGGTGACGTTGGCAACTTGGAGCTGCGCTGTTATGGCGCACATATGTGGAGCAAAGCTGCTGTTTTCCACTGGACTGCAACACCAGAGAAGGCTGAACCAGCTCAGCTGGACACAACGTTTACTGAGAGACGTGTCTGTGAATGTTCTCCTTCATCCAGGTCATGGTTATACAAAGGAGTTGAATCAAGGGCAACTGGACTTGGTATATATCCGTGAAGACGTTTCGCCTCTCATCCAAGAGGCTTCCTCAGTTCGTGCCTTTCTGACTAGACCAAGCTAGTCTGACTGGCTGCTGATGAGACTCAGAATTTATCCTCTAGGAGTCGTTGTCAGAGCTATAGATGTCCATGGCTCTTTGTGTCCCGATGTTTACCAACGCCCGTCGCTAACAGAGCCATAGACATGAGTGGAACCGGATGAAACCATGGTATCCTACGACGTGACCTCATTATTCACCTGCATCCCAACCATGGAGGCTTTGGAAACTGTGAGGCAACGTTTGCTACGGGACGACACCCTCCACAATAGGACCAACCTCAGCCCAGACCAGATTTGCCAACTACTGGACCTTTACCTGAACACTACACATTTCCAATTCAGGGGCCAGTTTTACAGACAGAAACACGGCTATGCAATGGGCTCACCAGTATCTCCCATTGTGGCAAACTTATATATGGAAGAGGTAGAACACAGGGCCCTGAACTCCTTCAGAGGAACACCTCCGAGCCACTGGTTCAGATATGTGGACGACACATGGGTCAAAATCCAAACACAAGAGGTGCAAGCATTTACCAAACACATCAACTCAGTGGACAATAACATTTAAGTTCACAAGGGAAGACGTAAAGAACAACAGTTTGCCCTTCTCGGACTGTGACGTCCACCTTGGGGAAGACAGGAGCCTCCACATTGGGGTTTACAGGAAACCTATACACACAGACCAATATCGACTTTTCGACTCACACCACCCTCTGGAACACAAACTGAGCGTCATCAGAACTCTGCAACACAGAGCTGACAATGTGCCCAGTAGCACTCAGGCCCAATGGGAAGAACACAAACACCTGAGGGGAGCTCTAAAAACCTGCGGCTACCCCAGTTGGACCTTTGTGAAAACTGCAACACGTTCCAAAAAGACCAACCAGGTGAGCGACAAGGAGACAAGGAACAGAAGGAAGAGCACAGTCATCCCGTATGTTTCTGGGGTCTCCGAGAAACTCGGGAGAATTTTCAACAAACACCGCATCCTGGTATACTTCAAACCCAGCAACACACTCCGACAAAGACTGGTTCATCCCAAAGACCGTGTACCACACACCCGGAAAAGCAATCTGGTGTATGCTGTACAATGCAATGAGGATCGCACTGACCTATACATAGGAGAAACCAATCAACCACTACACAAACGGATGGCCCAACACAGAAGGCCAAACTCCTCAGGACAAGACTCAGCGGTCTATCTACACCTAAAGGAGAAGACACTCTCCTTCCAGGAAAGCAACGTACACATTTTGGACAGAGAAGATAGATGGTTTGAAAGAGGGGTGAAGGAAGCCATCTATGAGAAACTGGAAAAACCATCCCTCAACAGAGGAGGAGGTCTGCGACACCGCCTATCTCCAACTTACAATGCCGTCCTGTCATCTCTACCCAGGAGACTCAAGACACCTAGCCTCCAAGAACAACAGTCGCTCACCAACGGCTCCAACCACTCTCATGACCACTGAATAATGAAGTCCAAACTAACACCCCCAACCACCGTCGCTGCTAAACAAAGGCAAATCAATAACTCCGATGGCGACAGACGCGGCCAAACATCGGTACACAAAAGAGCCAAGCATATCTATGGCTCTGTTAGCGACGGGCGTTGGTAAACATCGGATCACAAAGAGCCATGGACATCTATAGCTCTGACAGCGACTCCTAGAGGATAAATTCTGAGTCTCATCACCAGCCAGTCAGACTAGCTTCGTCTGGTCAGGAAGGCACGAACTGAGGAAGCCTCTTGGATGAGAGGCGAAACGTCTTCACGGATATATACCAAGTCCAGTTGCACTTGATTCAACTCCTTTGGATTACTGAGAGACACGTCCATCATCAACTAAGCGACCTCTTCAGTCTCAGCTGACTGCAGGTACCCCCACCCCCCACCCTCATACACAATACAGTGGCATAAGGGAAGAAATCCCACATTAAGAGCAAGTACAGTACTGGGTGAGGCCACCACATATGTGAATTCACGCTGCCATCTTCCCACACCGGAAGCGGAAATCACAGCTCACATCTCTATCTTAGACCAAGCACCATCTTCTACCCTCCCCCTCGACCTTACCGCCACTGGGTGACCCAACCAGGAGCATGGCTCCAGGCAGCATCACTCTGGGGTTCAGTCTGGGGTTCTCTGGACAAGGCTGTCCAGAGATTGTCAATGTGGCGAGGTGAATGTGTTGTTGTGTTGTTTTTTTACCCCGGAGAGGTGGTTATTAGTAGGGGATACAGCGCCGATGAGCAATCCAGAGGGATGTTTTAATGGTCTTGCTTTTTGAGAGGCAATGGGAACGTATTGCTTATGTCATGGCACAAAGTATTTGTGTCAAAAGCGTCTCCATAGAGGATGACGACATGGAGAAAGACTAGGATCCGCTGCTCCAGAGCATTCTAGAGATACACATCGGCCTAGTCCCTGTGTGCAGACAGTAGTCAGTGCCTTGGTAGCTTGCTGAACTGACACATACATAGAGCACCAGTGGTGGGGTTGTTTGGAAGCCTGACCAGTCCATTCTCCCCTGTCGTTTATTTCTTGGCACAGCCCTTGTTCCATCAAGAAAGAGGTAGCTTTAAGAGATGATGGAAAACAACCTCACATCGTTCACCTCAAACAAACCAAACCCCTGGCCAGGAAGCACATGCGCGACACCAACATCTGCTTGACTTGTTTTGTTTCCCATAAATGTGAAATAAGTGAACATGCAGAACAGGGCCATAGGGGGCGCTGGTCCCCTTGTTGAAAAAAAAAAGTCTATAGGATACAGCGGAGCACATGCAAGTTCCCATGCTGTGGGAATGAAGAGGATGAAGAGGATGAGGAACCACCCTCTTCATCCTCTTCATAACCATGAGCGAGGCAACGCATGGGGTGGTTCCTTTAGACGGGGCTGTTGCACCAGCCATGATGACGCAGGGCGTGACCCAGCGCAGTCGCGTGCGTCCGCCAGCGCATGTGTGTACCTAAGTGTCCGTGTGAAGTAAGTAGGGCCCTATATTCAAATTCCCATTCAACAGACGAGCTGTGATCTGTGCAAGACCACCATATCTTCTTTTCTGGTGGACTGGCGCGAGCCAACCACGGATCCACACACGTGCCGGAAGTGGGATGGTGAGACCGTGAGGCCACCGGAAGCGCATGCGCCCGGAAGCGTGAGGGAGCTGACACACTGAAGTACAGGGACGCGCCCCCCGAAGGAGGGGGTAGTGTAACGTGCACGGCTAAATAGACTCGCTAGCCCTCGGCTAACGGGTCGGACCCTTTAGTCGACTGGTTAACGTAGTCGCCCGAGGTGCGGGAGACCCGGGTTCACGTCCTGGCTGCGGCGGTTCCTGGCTGGCCCCCCGAATTCGCTACGTTGGAACTCGTGGTGCCAATTGAGACACATTGGTACACATGGGAGCGACACAGCAAGAAGGTCCTGGGTTCGAGCCCCGGGGTAGTCCAACGTTGGGGGTCGTCCCGGGTCGTCCTCTGTGTGGAGTTTGCGTGTTCTCCCCGTGTCTGTGTGGGTTTCCTCCGGGGGCTCCGGTTTCCTCCCACAGTCCAGAGACATGGAGGTCAGGTGAATCGACCATACTAAATTGTCCCTGGGTGTGTGAGTGTGGGTCTGTGTGTGTGTGTGTGTGTGTGCGTGGGGGGGGGGGGGCTGTGATGGCCTGGCGGCCTGTCCAGGGTGTCTCCCTGCTTGCTGCCCAGTGACTGCTGGGATAGGCTCCAGCATCCTCGCGACCCTGAGAGCAGGATGAGTGGTTCGGATGATGGATGGAGGGATGATGGCTGGAGGGGTGGAACACATGGCTCCTCGCTCATATGGACCGCGGAGCTCACAACTTCCCCCATGCAGTCTTTCTTTCTGGTGCTTTTGTGCGCACACAAAGCGGACACACCTCACCTTCCCCGTTCCTCGTCATCGTCCTCTTGGGGTAGCTTTGTTTGTTTAAACTGAGTGAAAGCTTGTCCTACATACCTCTATCTATTCCTTCCCCCATGCCTCCTTTCCTTCCCCTTCCCTCTTCCTGAAATCTATCTTTTCTTCCTTTTCCTTTTTCCTCCTTTCCTTTCTCTCTCATCCTCTCTCCAAGCACTGAAACTAGTACTTCCAGCTTCTAATGGAGCTAAATGGTTTGGCAGGTATGGCGGCTACATGAGGGGCCGAGCATGTATGAGGCAACAACACAGTGTGTAACACTATGAGGCAACAACACAGTGTGTAACACTATGAGTCAACAACACGGTGTGTAACACTATGAGTCAACAACACGGTGTGTAACACTATGAGGCAACAACACGGTGTGTAACACTATGAGGCAACAACATGGTGTGTAGTACTATCAGTCAACAACACGGTGTGTAACACTATGAGTCAACAACACGGTGTGTAACACTATGAGTCAACAACACGGTGTGTAACACTATGAGTCAACAACACAGTGTGCAACACTATGAGGCAACAACATGGTGTGTAACACTATGAGGCAACAACACGGTGTGTAACACTATGAGTCAACAACACGGTGTGTAACACTATGAGTCAACAACACGGTGTGTAACACTATGAGTCAACAACGCGGTGTGTAACATTATGAGTCAACAACACAGTGTGTAACACTATGAGTCAACAACACAGTGTGTAGTACTATCAGTCAACAACACGGTGTGTAACACTATGAGTCAACAACACGGTGTGTAACACTATGAGTGAACAACGCGGTGTGTAACATTATGAGTCAACAACACAGTGTGTAACACTATGAGTCAACAACACGGTGTGTAACACTATGAGTCAACAACACGGTGTGTAACACTGAGTCAACAACACAGTGTGTAACACTATGAGTCAACAACACACTAACACTGAGTCAACAACACTGTAACACTATGAGTCAACAACACAGTGTGTAACACTATGAGTCAACAACACAGTGTGTAGTACTATCAGTCAACAACACGGTGTGTAACACTATGAGTCAACAACACGGTGTGTAACACTATGAGTCAACAACACGGTGTGTAACACTATGAGTCAACAACACGGTGTGTAACACTATGAGTCAACAACACAGTGTGTAACGCTACGAGTCAACAACACAGTGTGTAACACTATGAGTCAACAACACGGTGTGTAACACTATGAGTCAACAACACGGTGTGTAACACTATGAGTCAACAACACGGTGTGCAACACTATGAGTCAACAACACAGTGTGTAACACTATGAGTCAACAACACGGTGTGCAACACTATGAGTCAACAACACGGTGTGTAACACTATGAGTCAACAACACGGTGTGCAACACTATGAGTCAACAACACAGTGTGTAACACTATGAGTCAACAACACAGTGTGTAGTACTATCAGTCAACAACATGGTGTGTAACACTATGAGTCAACAACACAGTGTGTAGTACTATCAGTCAACAACACGGTGTGTAACACTATGAGTCAACAACACAGTGTGTAACACTATGAGTCAACAACACACTAACACTGAGTCAACAACACTGTAACACTATGAGTCAACAACACAGTGTGTAACACTATGAGTCAACAACACAGTGTGTAGTACTATCAGTCAACAACACGGTGTGTAACACTATGAGTCAACAACACGGTGTGTAACACTATGAGTCAACAACACGGTGTGTAACACTATGAGTCAACAACACGGTGTGTAACACTATGAGTCAACAACACGGTGTGCAACACTATGAGTCAACAACACAGTGTGTAACACTATGAGTCAACAACACAGTGTGTAGTACTATGAGTCAACAACACAGTGTGTAGTACTATCAGTCAACAACACGGTGTGTAACACTATGAGTCAACAACACGGTGTGTAACACTATGAGTCAACAACACGGTGTGTAACACTATGAGTCAACAACACGGTGTGTAACACTGAGTCAACAACACGGTGTGTAACACTATGAGTCAACAACACGGTGTGTAACACTATGAGTCAACAACACGGTGTGTAACACTATGAGTCAACAACACGGTGTGCAACACTATGAGTCAACAACACAGTGTGTAACACTATGAGTCAACAACACAGTGTGTAGTACTATCAGTCAACAACACAGTGTGTAGTACTATCAGTCAACAACACGGTGTGTAACACTATGAGTCAACAACACGGTGTGTAACACTATGAGTCAACAACACGGTGTGTAACACTATGAGTCAACAACACGGTGTGTAACACTGAGTCAACAACACGGTGTGTAACACTATGAGTCAACAACACGGTGTGTAACACTATGAGTCAACAACACGGTGTGTAACACTATGAGTCAACAACACAGTGTGTAACACTATGAGTCAACAACACGGTGTGCAACACTATGAGTCAACAACACGGTGTGTAACACTATGAGTCAACAACACGGTGTGCAACACTATGAGTCAACAACACAGTGTGTAGTACTATCAGTCAACAACACGGTGTGTAACACTATGAGTCAACAACACGGTGTGCAACACTATGAGTCAACAACACAGTGTGTAAAACTATGAGTCAACAACACAGTGTGCAACACTATGAGTCAACAACACGGTGTGCAACACTATGAGTCAACAACACAGTGTGTAAAACTATGAGTCAACAACACAGTGTGTAGTACTATCAGTCAACAACACGGTGTGTAACACTATGAGTCAACAACACAGTGTGTAACATTATGAGTCAACAACACAGTGTGTAACACTATGAGGCAACAACACGGTGTGTAATACGGAGTTTGCTAGACTTCCTCCACTGACGCTTGTGGTTACGATCATACGTGAAGTGTCCTACCCAGACAGCATCCGGATGTGGGCCACTTCAGGCTGTGATGCAGTACTGATGGTCTTCTTCTGGCCCTGACAAGATGGATGAGAGTCTGAAGTGGCCCACATGTATAACAGCAAATATGGCCCAAATATACCAAATCACATGGGGGCCTTGTCTGGCAAAGATGCGGTGCTCTGGGCAACATGTGGTCTGGATGTGACCCTGAAGTGGCCCGTGTGGTAAATGGTGAATATGGCCCAAATATCACAAAACAAATATGGCCACCTTTGGCAAATATGTGGCACATGCTATGGCTTGGTTCTGGCCCAGATCTGGTAAACAGGAGCGGACCGCCCAAGTGCCATCATTCCACGCGGTATGTGGGCCGGATGAAAGAAAGATGGAAGTGGGGTGTGGGACGGGTCCAGGACGCAGCAGTTCTGCTATCTGGGTATGGTTTGGTAACTTCTTCTGTCTTGTACTTGAAGCAACGAAAACAAAGACCAAGACTTCCTGAAAATAGCATCTGTCTCTGTGAATATTCTAAGGTCAGAGTGGCAGACTCAGAAGACCACCTTCACAGGAACGTCCTAGTCTCCTTCAGTCCTTCTCACTCCTTCTCTCTTTTCCTCACTCTCTCCATCTTTCCCAACACCTGTGTTGGGCCTGCGTCCTCAGTCATCTCAGGAATGTCCCTCTGCATTGCAGACAGGAAAGAGAGAACCAGGGATCCCCCTGCTCTTCCTCCTCCACTGTCACCCTGCCCACAAAGGACCTGGCCCAGTCCCCCGCGCACCACCCGGCCTTCCATCCCACCTCATCCGTCATCCGTCGTCCGTCCATCTGACTGTCTGACAGGCCATGGCGGGACTCAGCGCCGACCGATGGACGTGAGCCCGCAGTCGGGTTGTGTCTTCTCTTACGAGGGCCCCTCTTAGAGACGTCCAATGGCCCTGTCGGAGCCTGGAGTGCCCCGGCAACTCAATCTTAGTAGTGGACAAAGTGAGGGGGACAGCCACGGGCTCATCAGTCTCCATTAGGGGGACAGCAGTGTTGCTCTGCTGTCCTGTTTCTGTGGTACTCCAAGGGGGACGCTGTCTCGTACATCATCAGGAACAAAGGAGCTTGGTGGGGGGTGGGGGGTAGGATCCTTCCTGCCCTGAATCCCTCTCTCTCTCTCTCTCTCAACCCAGTCTTTAATATCTCTATCCCACTTCCAGCTAAACGAGCTAAACAGGCTCCAGACCCTGAATTCCCTCCACACCCTGATGCAGAAGAACCAGATCATCACAGCACTCTACCAACATTTACCACAACGGTGGCTCAATCCCACCTTTACTACACCATGTTTTTGGCTGTGAGCAGCTAATTTTCACTTCAAAATGACCTCTGGGATCTGGATTTCTCAAACACCACTGCCATCGGCAGCTTCACTATAGGAGCATCTGCAAGTTCAACAAAAAAGCCCTTCTTCAGGATTGCAGGGTGGGGTTTTTTTCTTTTCCAGAACCAGCTGAAACACAGATTCCAAAGTAGACCATCAGATTCAACATGAGGTGGATCGAGCACTGCACGGGCTGTGCTGTAAGTGCTCCAGAATTATGGAAGGCTGCTATTTCTCCTTGTTTAGCAGGGAAATGTGGTGAAGGAATACCAGCAGGGAGAGGGGTCTCTGGGAAACACAGCCTCTAGCTAATAAAGCAATTACCATAGCAATGGGAAACTCAAACATGAATGACTACAGTCGCTCTCTTCCCTTCCCCCATTGGCTTGACTTGACTGGTGACAGCAACCCCCATACAACACCATAATCAGTATATAATCCCCCACACAACACCATAATCAGTAAATAATCCCCCACACAACACCATAATCAGTATATAATCCCCCACACAACACCATACTCAGTATATAATCCTCCATACACCATAATCAGTATATAATCCCCCATACAACACCATAATCAGTATATAATCCCCCATACAACACCATAATCAGTAAATAATCCCCCATACAACACCATAATCAGTATATAATCCTCCATACAACACCATAATCAGTATATAATCCCCCACACAACACCATAATCAGTATATAATCCCCCACACAACACCATACTCAGTATATAATCCTCCATACACCATAATCAGTATATAATCCCCCATACAACACCATAATCAGTAAATAATCCCCCATACAACACCATAATCAGTATATAATCCCCCATGCAACACCATAATCAGTATATAATCCCCCACACAACACCATAATCAGTATATAATCCCCCACACAACACCATAATCAGTATATAATCCCCCATACAACACCATAATCAGTATATAATCCCCCACACAACACCATAATCAGTATATAATCCTCCATACAACACCATAATCAGTAAATAATCCCCCATACAACACCATAATCAGTATATAATCCCCCATACAACACCATAATCAGTATATAATCCTCCATACAACACCATAATTAGTATATAATCCCCCATACAACACCATAATCAGTATATAATCCTCCATACAACACCATAATCAGTATATAATCCTCCATACAACACCATAATCAGTATATAATCCTCCATACAACACCATACTCAGTATATAATCCCCCATACAACACCATACTCAGTATATAATCCCCCATACAACACAATAATCAGTATATAATCCCCCATACAACACCATACTCAGTATATAATCCTCCATACAATACCATAATGAGTCTATAATCCCCCATACAACACCCTACTCAGTATATAATCCCCCATACAACACCATAATCTGTATATAATCCCTATATGACTCCTACTGGTGTAGGATAAACAATGGGAAAGTTATTTTCATTCTTGTTTAGAAGGACTGATACTGAAAAATAGTAAAGAAATAATCAAGTAAACAACACTTTGTTGATCTGTTAGTCAAACAATAACTGCATTTAACTAGTGGAAGACGGAAGTCACAATAAAGGATGAAAATAACTTTAACAACTGGGAGGAGACCCCGGGATAGACCCAGAACTAGCTGGAGGGACTACATGTCCAATCTGGCCTGGGAATGTCTTGGGATCCCCCATGAGGAGCTGGAGGGCGTTGCTGGGGAGAGGGACGTCTGGAGTGTCCTACTTAGCTTGCTGCCACTGCGACCCAACCCCGGAGAAGTGGCTGAAGATTAATGAATGAATGAATGAAGTATGGCGAGTGGTCACAACTGGGTAATATATGAGTAAAATATGGGCTTTTCTATAGCTCTAGTTTGCTTCCTTGTCATTATAATGTGATGTTAAATATAATCTACATCAAACACTGTATGGGATAAAAGTCACAAATCACATTGTACAAAACACAAATATGCACCATCAGAGGGAAGGCAAGGTGCCACCTAGTTCAGGAGGAGGTGAGAGCAGCAGTGGAGGAGACAAGAATCTGCAAGTCAGTTGGAATAGAGCAACAGGGACCTTGGACATCATAGGAGAATGCGGTCGAGAGGAAAGTGACCTGGGCTGAAATTTGGATAGCCGAGCAACACCACATCCAATTTCTCATCCAGGCTGTATATGATGTCCTTCCAAGCCCATCAAATCTGCACCTATGGGGCAAAGCAGAGTCACCAGAGGGCCCACTGTGCTCAAAGTGAGGAACCCTGGAGCATCTCCTAAGCTGCTGCACAAAGGCACTTAGAGAGGGGATGGTACCAATGGAAGCATGATCAGGTCCTGAAGGCCATCGATGAAGCCATCAGTGCAGGAGTTGTGTGGGCGAAGTGGTCCTGATCCTCCAAGCAGCCCATCGCCTTTGTCAGGGCTGAGGAGCATCCAAAACCTGCTAAAAGAACATCTGCAGGCATCCTGATCTCAGCCAATGACTGGCAGCTGACGTTCCCCAACCATACTGTGATCAGACATTGTCCTTGTGTCTGAGTCCACCAAGCAAGTTGTGCTGCTGGAGCTGATAATCCCATGGGAAGCTCGCCTGGAAGAGGCCTTTCAAAGGGAGCTCGCTAAGTATGGAAGACTGGTCAGCCACTGTCAGCAGGCTGGATGGAGAACAAGGTGCCTCCCAGTGGAGGTTGAATGCAGCGGATTCGAAACCTTTTCTTTACCCAGAGCCTTCAGAGAGGAGAGTCATGCACAGTAGCACCGATGTGGTAGAAAGGGCCTCGAGATGGCTGTGACTCAGAAGAGGAGAGCCATGAAGTCATAAGTAGCTAGCCATCTGGACACAAGCTGGAGTCTGATCAGCCCCGGCTGGGTCATCTAGAGGAGGGTGTAGGATGTTGAAAGACCCGAAACACCCGGTGATTCCAGGAACATCACTGAAGGTGCGTCCAAGGGCATCAGTAGAAGTATGTACAAAGCTGGGTCATTGGTGTCACAGGGATGAACAGTAATTAGTTGTTACACTTGAATACCAGGTAAATATTGAATGTGCTGATGAATAATATAACAATAGTAAAGATGGCGCCACATTCAATATTCACAAACTGTGTAATGGGCAGCCTGTAAGGCAAAGCATTGCTGGAGCTGAATAGGGAATATAGTATATCGTCAGAGCAGGAAACATACATGGAGGTAAATACACAGTGAACCTCAACAAGTCATGTTGCAAACTGTGCACTTTGACCTGTTAGGTTGTCCCAGACTTCGACAAAGAATAAACTGGAAGGAGTAACTTTATAACTGCTGTCCAAAATGGATTTGGGTGCGGGGTGTCTTGTATAGCGGTCATCAGTATGAAACGGTGCACGCCTCCCACACAGTCAGCAGGACACACGGCTGCCAGGTAATATGAACAGAGGAGGTAGTTTCTATCAACGCAACATCAGCAGTGATGTATGGAGCGGTTCCGCCCCATTATTCCCAACTTCACTCAACCACCCTCTTCTAAGGACTGATTTATAAAAATAAACGTGGATTTCAGCCTCACACCTATCTCCAGATCGTTTTTCCAATTGTGTCCACCTGGACGGGGATAAAGAGGGTGAAGGCCAGTGATTTAGTATGTAGGCCATGTAGTACTAAAACTACCCACTGAAAGTATTAAGGCGTATTAAAGTATTAAACTGCCTTTCTGCATATATGGTAGGCTTCATGTTGTGAAATGAGTTCTGATATAGAAGGCCGGCAGAGGTGGGTATTATGAAACTGGATCCTTTGGCTCAAAAAGAACCATCCATCCATCCATCAATATCCATCCATCAATTATCCAAACTGCTCATCCTGCTCTCAGGGTTGCGGGGATTCTGGAGCCTATCCCAGCAGTCATTGGGCGGTAGGCACCCTGGACAGGCCTCCTGGCACACACACAAACACACACACAAACACACCTAGGGGCAATTTAGTACGGCCGGTTCCCCTGACCTACATGTCTTTGGACTGTGGGAGGAAACCGGAGCCCCCGGAGGAAACCCACGCAGACACGGGGAGAACATGCAAACTCCACGCAGAGGACGACCCCCAAGGTTGGACTACCCCGGGGCTCGAACCCAGAACCTTCTTGCTATGAGGCGACCGCGCTAACCACTGCATCACCGTGCCGCCTAAAAAGGAATCAATCATTGCATAAATCGGTGCAACGGACACTCGGGCAAATCAAGCCCTAGAGCCTGGTGAGAGTTGACAGCAGCTTTTGGAGGTGACCACAGCAGAAATGGAAAAATAAAACGGTGGTTCGACAAAAAACAAATTCAAGTTTATGTTGTTTGCAGATCCCTTAATAAACACCTGAGTGAAAGCAGTGATAGGCTATGTCCGGCTAGAAGGAGTAGCTGAAAAGACATTTCTAGGTGTGATACTAGACCACCAACTCTGCTGGAAGCCTTTGCGAGCGTAGCCGGTTATTTTCTTGCCCGGTGCGGGATTCGATACGGGGTGTACCGCACCACAAGGCGACATCACTAACCGCTCGGCTAAAGGGTCAGACCCGTTGGCTAGGGGGCTAAAGGGTCAGACCCGTTGGCTAGGGGGCTAAAGGGTCAGACCCGTTAGCTAGGGGGCTAAAGGGTCAGACCCGTTAGCTAGGGGGCTAAAGGGTCAGACCCGTTAGCTAGGGGGCTAAAGGGTCAGACCCGTTGGCTAGGGGGCTAAAGGGTCAGACCCGTTGGCTAGGGGGCTAAAGGGTCAGACCCGTTAGCTAGGGGGCTAAAGGGTCAGACCCGTTAGCTAGGGGGCTAAAGGGTCAGACCCGTTAGCTGGGGACTGACGGGTCTTATTAGTAGTTTACACGAGCAAAGCCGCAGGGAGCATTGCATCATGAGCGAGGAAAGTCACGTTCCGGATCCTAAACCGCTGCACACTCTGCAGTTCATTCATTCCAAGGTGTCGCGGGGTGTCTGGCTGGGAGAGCTGGCGTTGGATCAGCAGGGGGAGGGCCTGGTCTGCCGCGTCCGCTGGGCCCAGGGACCACGGCCCTGCCTGGAGCAGCGCCCCGAGGAGGAAACACCGAGGGCGGTCTGACGGGACGCGGAAGCGGGGCAGGCTAGGCTAACTGCTAGCCCATGCAGACCGGCAGCCAGGATGGCTGGTGGTCTTTTATTTTATGTTATTTTATTGTTGCAGTGTAGCCAGTGATTAAAGTGGGCCGGAGCTCCCCGGATCCCGACACCGGCACTTCCCCTCCTCCTCCTCCCCCAAGTCAACCGGAGCTGAGATCCGGCAGCACTCTGTAGACAGGAGTAATTTCAACCTTTTGTCACAGTAAAATTTAAAACAAAAAACATGATGCAGCCAATTCACAAGCATTACAAAATAAATCGCAAATAAAGTCGTTCTTCTATTTTCATACTACTTTACTTTTTCTAAAAGTTTGAATGATATCGCGTCCTCACGTGACCCGCACCTGCCTGCTGTGTGGCTTCACCGGACATGACGTCAGAGGAGACTGGCTTCACACTCACGGGTCTGGGTCAGTTCACCGCACCAGGCAGACCAGACTCGAGAGAGCGTCAACCTGCTACCTGCACTATTATCTTGGATTGGGGGGCATAAAGAGTGAGTATCTTCAGTGTATTTCCAATAGTATTTCCAATAGTTTTGTCTAGCTCTGCTGTGGTTTTCATTTAAGCAACTAACGTTAGCGAACGTAACGTTAGCTAGCTAGCTAACTAGCTAGCTATCTTCCACCCGGTAACGTTGCTAGCTAGTTGCTGACGTTGCTGGCTAGTTGTTTGAATGCTGCTAGGCAAGCTAACTATCGGTAGCTACCGGTAACGTTACCGGTAGCTAGCTAGTTATGTTTGTCCAACCTTAGCTCTGGCCATGCAATATTTTCATTCAAATAACTAACTAGCTAGCAAACGTTAGCTACCGGTAGCTATTATTAGCTAACAATGCTAACGTCGGGACTACTGGACCAGTGGTTAGCTAGCCTAACGTTAGCTAGCTAGCACTTTTGCCCACCTCTCTAATACAGAGATCCCCCACTTACCAAATCCCACTTTAACCCCTGAGTGTAGATATAGTATGTGTTCTTGTACTTTGTATGGGAGGCCATTTGGGAACGTGAATAGGAATATTTTCACAGGCCGTTTTTTCCCCAGATCTGGAAATCTGGTCGTAAGAATAGTTGTGAGTTTATATTCCTGACTTCATTTACAAATCTAACCCTTGAAAGAAGACATTTAAATACTTGCTTTAAAATTAAATCTGTCTTACAAAATAAATATTCAGCCTAAATCAAACGTCTCAATTATAGCTAAATATTTTATAAAGATAACTATTTAGTGACAAATTTAATATTTCAGAATATTTATATTATTATATTATTAAATATTTATTTGATAGTGTATTATGATACACTATCAAATAAATATTTAATAACATTTTAAATGTGTCTATTAGATTGTAAACCTAAATGAGACAATACATATTTAGTTCAAAAACGAATCTGGGACTTTAGATTAAATATTTAAGTTAAATCTAAATGTTCATGTTAGTTTGCTACTTTTAGCAATTTGCTGTGGGACTCTACGTTCAGATTAAAGAACCCGGAAGAGTACACATCCAGCACTTAAATGTAAGCTAAATGTTTATTTCTGAACAAAGTTGGGACATGTTTTTGTCTTTGTCTTGCACTGCTGTGTGTGTGTGTGTGTGTGTGTATATATATATATATAATTTCATGTACGCAGGTGCATACAATTAAATGACAAGTACATCTTCCTGATTCCTGATTTTATTACTACTTTCGGCTGCCCCCGTTAGGGGGCGCCACAGCGGATTATCTGTTTCCATCTCTTCCTGTCTTCTGCGTCTTCCTCTGTCACACCAGCCACCTGCATGTCCTCCCTCACCACATCCATAAACCTCCTCTTTGGCCTTCCTCTTCTCCTCTTCCCTGGCAGCTCCATATTCAGCATCCTTCTCCCAATATACCCAGCATCTCTCCTCCACACGTCCAAACCATCTCAATCTTGTCTCTCTTGCTTTGTCTCCAAACCGTCCAACCTGTGCTGTCCCTCTAATGTACTCGTTCCTAATCCTGTCCTTCTTCATCACTCCCAATGAAAATCTTATCATCTTCAACTCTGCCACCTCCAGCTCCACCTCCTGTCTTTTCATCAGTGTCACTGTCTCCAAACCATATAACATAGCTGGTCTCACTACCATCTTGTAAACCTTCCCTTTAACTCTTGCTGGTACCCTTCTGTCACACATCACTCCTGACACTCTTCTCCACCCACTCCAACCTGCCTGCACCCTCTTCTTCACCTCTCTACTGCACTCCCCGTTACTTTGGACAGTTGACCCCAAGTATTTAAACTCAAATGCCTTCATCACCTCCACTCCTTGCATCCTCACCATTACACTGTCCTCCCTCTCACTCACGCATAGGTGTTCCGTCTACAACCTACAACCATTATGTATACTACACCACCAGTCTACAACCATTATCTATACTACACCACCAGCCTACAACCATTATGTATACCACAACACCAGCCTACAACCATTATGTATACCACAATACCAACCTACAACCATTATGTATACCACAACACCAACCTACAACCATTATGTATACCACAACACAAACCTACAACCATTATGTATACCACAGCACCAGCCTACAACCATTATGTATACTACAACACCAACCTACAACCATTATGTATACTACAAAAAAAGACCCACAAGGATCATTTACAATGTAGGATATGGTGAACACACCAACAAACTGTTTTTAAAGTCATGTGTGAAGTTCAGGGATTTAGTAGAATTTAACACAACACAAATAATGTTCACAGCAAGAAACACTCTACTACCCAGTAATACACACAAAATACTCTCAGATAGAGAAGGAAATACAAGAAATGGTGTGTTGGTGCAATTGTGAAGAGCATGGGTGATTCAATCTGGGGGGTAAAACGGTGGGACAGTGTGAGCGTGGAACTCAAACACAGTACAAACATGACACCATTCAAGAAGAAGTACAAAGATGTGATCATCAAGCGATATAGGGATGAGGAAGACTTGTGTTAACTGTTAGTTTTACTGATCTCCAAACACTCCTAATTACATGTTTTTATCTTCCTTCATGTGACACCAAGTAGATATCTGGGTTGTTATATACACTCACTGGCCACTTTATTAGGCACACCTGTCCAACTGCTCGTTAACACAAGTTTCTAATCAGCCAATCACATGGCAGCAACTCAATGCATTTAGGCATGTAGACATGGTCAAGACGATCTGCTGCAGTTCAAACCGAGCATCAGAATGGGGAAGAAAGGTGATTTAAGTGACTTTGAACGTGGCATGGTTGTTGGTGCCAGACGGGCTGGTCTGGGTATTTCAGAAACTGCTGATCTACTGGGATTTTCACGCACAACCATCTCTAGGGTTTACAGAGAATGGTCCGAAAAAGAGAAAATATCCAGTGAGCGGCAGTTCTGTGGGCGAAAATGCCTTGTTGATGCCAGAGGTCAGAGGAGAATGGCCAGACTGGTTCGAGCTGATAGAAAGGCAACAGTAACTCAAATAACCACTCATTACAACCGAGGTATGCAGAAGAGCATCTCTGAACGCACAACACGTCGAACCTTGAGGCAGATGGGCTACAGCAGCAGAAGACCACACCGGGGGCCACTCCTGTCCGCTAAGAACAGGAAACTGAGGCTACAATTCGCACAGGCTCACCAAAGTTGGACAATAGAAGATTGGAAAAACG
>NC_079227.1:38367781-38440281 GCF_029633865.1 Lampris incognitus
TGTTGGTGTGTAGAAGACAGACAGTAGACATGTGTTGGTGTGTAGAAGACAGACAGTAGAGATGTGTTGGTGTGAAGAAGACAGACAGTAGAGATGTGTTGGTGTGAAGAAGACAGACAGTAGAGATGTGTTGGTGTGAAGAAGACAGACAGTAGAGATGTGTTGGTGTGAAGAAGACAGACAGTAGACATGTGTTGGTGTGTAGAAGACAGACAGTAGACATGTGTTGGTGTGTAGAAGACAGAGAGTAGAGATGTGTTGGTGTGTAGAAGACAGAGAGTAGACATGTGTTGGTGTGAAGAAGACAGACAGTAGAGATGTGTTGGTGTGAAGAAGACAGACAGTAGAGATGTGTTGGTGTGAAGAAGACAGAGAGTAGAGATGTGTTGGTGTGAAGAAGACAGAGAGTAGACATGTGTTGGTGTGTAGAAGACAGACAGTAGACATGTGTTGGTGTGAAGAAGACAGACAGTAGAGATGTGTTGGTGTGTAGAAGACAGACAGTAGAGATGTGTTGGTGTGTAGAAGACAGACAGTAGACATGTGTTGGTGTGTAGAAGACAGACAGTAGACATGTGTTGGTGTGAAGAAGACAGACAGTAGACATGTGTTGGTGTGTAGAAGACAGACAGTAGACATGTGTTGGTGTGAAGAAGACAGACAGTAGAGATGTGTTGGTGTGTAGAAGACAGACAGTAGAGATGTGTTGGTGTGTAGAAGACAGACAGTAGACATGTGTTGGTGTGTAGAAGACAGACAGTAGACATGTGTTGGTGTGAAGAAGACAGACAGTAGACATGTGTTGGTGTGTAGAAGACAGACAGTAGACATGTGTTGGTGTGTAGAAGACAGACAGTAGAGATGTGTTGGTGTGTAGAAGACAGACAGTAGACATGTGTTGGTGTGAAGAAGACAGACAGTAGACATGTGTTGGTGTGTAGAAGACAGACAGTAGAGATGTGTTGGTGTGTAGAAGACAGACAGTAGACATGTGTTGGTGTGTAGAAGACAGACAGTAGACATGTGTTGGTGTGAAGAAGACAGACAGTAGACATGTGTTGGTGTGTAGAAGACAGACAGTAGAGATGTGTTGGTGTGAAGAAGACAGACAGTATGGGTGTGTTGGTGTGAAGAAGACAGACAGTAGAGATGTGTTGGTGTGAAGAAGACAGACAGTATGGGTGTGTTGGTGTGAAGAAGACAGACAGTAGAGATGTGTTGGTGTGAAGAAGACAGACAGTAGAGATGTGTTGGTGTGAAGAAGACAGAGAGTAGAGATGTGTTGGTGTGAAGAAGACAGAGAGTAGAGATGTGTTGGTGTGAAGAAGACAGAGAGTAGAGATGTGTTGGTGTGAAGAAGACAGACAGTAGACATGTGTTGGTGTGAAGAAGACAGACAGTAGAGATGTGTTGGTGTGAAGAAGACAGACAGTAGAGATGTGTTGGTGTATAGAAGACAGACAGTAGACATGTGTTGGTGTGAAGAAGACAGACAGTAGACATGTGTTGGTGTGTAGAAGACAGACAGTAGAGATGTGTTGGTGTATAGAAGACAGACAGTAGAGATGTGTTGGTGTGTAGAAGACAGACAGTAGAGATGTGTTGGTGTGAAGAAGACAGACAGTAGAGATGTGTTGGTGTGAAGAAGACAGACAGTAGAGATGTGTTGGTGTGAAGAAGACAGACAGTAGAGATGTGTTGGTGTGAAGAAGACAGACAGTAGACATGTGTCGGTGTGTAGAAGACAGACAGTAGAGATGTGTCGGTGTGAAGAAGACAGACAGTAGAGATGTGTTGGTGTGAAGAAGACAGACAGTAGAGATGTGTTGGTGTGTAGAAGACAGAGAGTAGAGATGTGTTGGTGTGAAGAAGACAGACAGTAGAGATGTGTTGGTGTGAAGAAGACAGACAGTAGAGATGTGTTGGTGTGTAGAAGACAGACAGTAGAGATGTGTTGGTGTGAAGAAGACAGACAGTAGACATGTGTCGGTGTGTAGAAGACAGACAGTAGAGATGTGTTGGTGTGAAGAAGACAGACAGTAGACATGTGTCGGTGTGTAGAAGACAGACAGTAGAGATGTGTCGGTGTGAAGAAGACAGACAGTAGAGATGTGTTGGTGTGTAGAAGACAGAGAGTAGAGATGTGTTGGTGTGAAGAAGACAGACAGTAGAGATGTGTTGGTGTGAAGAAGACAGACAGTAGAGATGTGTTGGTGTGTAGAAGACAGACAGTAGAGATGTGTTGGTGTGTAGAAGACAGACAGTAGAGATGTGTTGGTGTGAAGAAGACAGACAGTAGACATGTGTCGGTGTGAAGAAGACAGACAGTAGAGATGTGTAGAAGACAGACAGTAGACATGTGTTGGTGTGAAGAAGACAGACATTAGACATGTGTTGGTGTGAAGAAGACAGACAGTAGAGATGTGTAGAAGACAGACAGTATGGGTGTGTTTGTGTGAAGACAGACAGTAGAGATGTGTTGGTGTGTAGAAGACAGACAGTAGACGACATGTGTTGGTGTGTAGAAGACAGACAGTAGAGATGTGTTGGTGTGAAGAAGACAGACAGTAGAGATGTGTTGGTGTGTAAAAGACAGACATTAGACATGTGTTGGTGTGAAGAAGACAGACATTAGACAGGTGTTGGTGTGAAGAAGACAGACAGTAGAGATGTGTAGAAGACAGACAGTATGGGTGTGTTTGTATGAAGACAGACAGTAGAGATGTGTTGGTGTGAAGAAGACAGACAGTAGACGACATGTGTTGGTGTGTAGAAGACAGACAGTAGAGATGTGTTGGTGTGTAGAAGACAGACAGTAGAGATGTGTTGGTGTGTAGAAGACAGACAGTAGAGATGTGTTGGTGTGTAGAAGACAGACAGTAGAGATGTGTTGGTGTGAAGAAGACAGACAGTAGAGATGTGTTGGTGTGTAAAAGACAGACAGTAGAGATGTGTTGGTGTGAAGAAGACAGACAGTAGAGATGTGTTGGTGTGTAGAAGACAGACAGTAGAGATGTGTTGGTGTGTAGAAGACAGACAGTAGAGATGTGTTGGTGTGAAGAAGACAGACAGTAGACATGTGTCGGTGTGAAGAAGACAGACAGTAGAGATGTGTTGGTGTGTAGAAGACAGACATTAGACATGTGTTGGTGTGAAGAAGACAGACATTAGACATGTGTTGGTGTGAAGAAGACAGAGAGTAGAGATGTGTAGAAGACAGACAGTATGGGTGTGTTTGTGTGAAGACAGACAGTAGAGATGTGTTGGTGTGAAGAAGAGTAGAGATGTGTAGAAGACAGACAGTATGGGTGTGTTTGTGTGAAGACAGACAGTAGAGATGTGTTGGTGTGTAGAAGACAGACAGTAGACGACATGTGTTGGTGTGTAGAAGACAGACAGTAGAGATGTGTTGGTGTGAAGAAGACAGACAGTAGAGATGTGTTGGTGTGAAGAAGACAGACAGTAGAGATGTGTTGGTGTGTAAAAGACAGACATTAGACATGTGTTGGTGTGAAGAAGACAGACATTAGACATGTGTTGGTGTGAAGAAGACAGACAGTAGAGATGTGTAGAAGACAGACAGTATGGGTGTGTTTGTATGAAGACAGACAGTAGAGATGTGTTGGTGTGAAGAAGACAGACAGTAGACGACATGTGTTGGTGTGTAGAAGACAGACAGTAGAGATGTGTTGGTGTGAAGAAGACAGACAGTAGAGATGTGTTGGTGTGTAGAAGACAGACAGTAGAGATGTGTTGGTGTGTAGAAGACAGACAGTAGAGATGTGTTGGTGTGAAGAAGACAGACAGTAGAGATGTGTTGGTGTGTAAAAGACAGACAGTAGAGATGTGTTGGTGTGAAGAAGACAGACAGTATGGGTGTGTTGGTGTGAAGAAGACAGACAGTAGAGATGTGTTGGTGTGTAGAAGACAGACAGTAGAGATGTGTTGGTGTGTAGAAGACAGACAGTAGAGATGTGTCGGTGTGAAGAAGACAGACAGTAGAGATGTGTTGGTGTGAAG
The DNA here is from genome assembly GCF_029633865.1 of Lampris incognitus. Lineage (NCBI taxonomy): Eukaryota > Metazoa > Chordata > Actinopteri > Lampriformes > Lampridae > Lampris > Lampris incognitus. The sequence goes on from NC_079227.1 coordinate 38,371,802, forward strand.
AAGACAGACAGTAGAGATGTGTTGGTGTGTAGAAGACAGACAGTAGAGATGTGTTGGTGTGAAGAAGACAGACAGTAGAGATGTGTTGGTGTGTAGAAGACAGACAGTAGAGATGTGTTGGTGTGTAGAAGACAGACAGTATGGGTGTGTTGGTGTGAAGAAGACAGACAGTAGAGATGTGTTGGTGTGTAGAAGACAGACAGTATGGGTGTGTTGGTGTGAAGAAGACAGACAGTAGAGATGTGTTGGTGTGAAGAAGACAGACAGTAGAGATGTGTTGGTGTGTAGAAGACAGACAGTAGAGATGTGTTGGTGTGTAGAAGACAGACAGTATGGGTGTGTTGGTGTGAAGAAGACAGACAGTAGAGATGTGTTGGTGTGTAGAAGACAGACAGTATGGGTGTGTTGGTGTGAAGAAGACAGACAGTAGAGATGTGTTGGTGTGAAGAAGACAGACAGTAGCCATGTGTCGGTGTGAAGAAGACAGACAGTAGAGATGTGTAGAAGACAGACAGTAGACATGTGTTGGTGTGAAGAAGACAGACAGTAGAGATGTGTAGAAGACAGACAGTAGAGATGTGTAGAAGACAGACAGTAGACATGTGTTGGTGTGAAGAAGACAGACAGTAGAGATGTGTAGAAGACAGACAGTAGAGATGTGTAGAAGACAGACAGTATGGGTGTGTTTGTGTGAAGACAGACAGTAGAGATGTGTTGGTGTGAAGAAGACAGACAGTAGAGATGTGTAGAAGACAGACAGTATGGGTGTGTTTGTGTGAAGACAGACAGTAGAGATGTGTTGGTGTGAAGAAGACAGACAGTAGAGATGTGTAGAAGACAGACAGTAGAGATGTGTTGGTGTGTAGAAGACAGACAGTAGACGACATGTGTTGGTGTGTAGAAGACAGACAGTAGAGATGTGTTGGTGTGAAGAAGACAGACAGTAGAGATGTGTTGGTGTGTAGAAGACAGACAGTAGAGATGTGTTGGTGTGTAGAAGACAGACAGTAGAGATGTGTTGGTGTGAAGAAGACAGACATTAGACATGTGTTGGTGTGAAGAAGACAGACATTAGACATGTGTTGGTGTGAAGAAGACAGACATTAGACATGTGTTGGTGTGAAGAAGACAGACATTAGACATGTGTTGGTGTGAAGAAGACAGACAGTAGAGATGTGTAGAAGACAGACAGTATGGGTGTGTTTGTATGAAGACAGACAGTAGACATGTGTTGGTGTGTAGAAGACAGACAGTAGAGATGTGTTGGTGTGTAGAAGACAGACAGTAGACGACATGTGTTGGTGTGTAGAAGACAGACAGTAGAGATGTGTTGGTGTGTAGAAGACAGACAGTAGAGATGTGTTGGTGTGAAGAAGACAGACAGTAGAGATGTGTTGGTGTGTAGAAGACAGACAGTAGAGATGTGTTGGTGTGTAGAAGACAGACAGTAGAGATGTGTTGGTGTGAAGAAGACAGACAGTAGAGATGTGTTGGTGTGTAAAAGACAGACATTAGACATGTGTTGGTGTGAAGAAGACAGACAGTAGACGACATGTGTTGGTGTGTAGAAGACAGACATTAGAGATGTGTTGGTGTGAAGAAGACAGACAGTAGAGATGTGTTGGTGTGTAGAAGACAGACAGTAGAGATGTGTTGGTGTGTAGAAGACAGACAGTACAGATGTGTTGGTGTGTAGAAGACAGACAGTATGGGTGTGTTGTTCTGTAGAAGACAGACAGTAGAGATGTGTTGGTGTGTAGAAGACAGACAGTAGAGATGTGTTGGTGTGTAGAAGACAGACAGTAGAGATGTGTTGGTGTGAAGAAGACAGACAGTAGAGATGTGTTGGTGTGTAGAAGACAGACAGTAGACATGTGTTGGTGCGAAGAAGACAGACAGTATGGGTGTGTTGGTGTGAAGAAGACAGACAGTAGACATGTGTTGGTGTGTAGAAGACAGACAGTATGGGTGTGTTGGTGTGAAGAAGACAGACAGTAGACATGTGTTGGTGTGTAGAAGACAGACAGTAGAGATGTGTTGGTGTGTAGAAGACAGACAGTAGAGATGTGTTGGTGTGTAGAAGACAGACAGTAGACATGTGTTGGTGTGTAGAAGACAGACAGTAGACATGTGTTGGTGTGTAGAAGACAGACAGTATGGGTGTGTTGATGTGAAGAAGACAGACAGTAGACATGTGTTGGTGTGTAGAAGACAGACAGTAGACGTGTTGGTGTGTAGAAGACAGACAGTAGAGATGTGTTGGTGTGAAGAAGACAGACAGTAGAGATGTGTTGGTGTGTAAAAGACAGACATTAGACATGTGTTGGTGTGAAGAAGACAGACAGTAGACGACATGTGTTGGTGTGTAGAAGACAGACATTAGAGATGTGTTGGTGTGAAGAAGACAGACAGTAGAGATGTGTTGGTGTGTAGAAGACAGACAGTAGAGATGTGTTGGTGTGTAGAAGACAGACAGTACAGATGTGTTGGTGTGTAGAAGACAGACAGTATGGGTGTGTTGTTCTGTAGAAGACAGACAGTAGAGATGTGTTGGTGTGTAGAAGACAGACAGTAGAGATGTGTTGGTGTGTAGAAGACAGACAGTAGAGATGTGTTGGTGTGAAGAAGACAGACAGTAGAGATGTGTTGGTGTGTAGAAGACAGACAGTAGACATGTGTTGGTGCGAAGAAGACAGACAGTATGGGTGTGTTGGTGTGAAGAAGACAGACAGTAGACATGTGTTGGTGTGTAGAAGACAGACAGTATGGGTGTGTTGGTGTGAAGAAGACAGACAGTAGACATGTGTTGGTGTGTAGAAGACAGACAGTAGAGATGTGTTGGTGTGTAGAAGACAGACAGTAGAGATGTGTTGGTGTGTAGAAGACAGACAGTACAGATGTGTTGGTGTGTAGAAGACAGACAGTACAGATGTGTTGGTGTGAAGAAGACAGACAGTAGAGATGTGTTGGTGTGTAGAAGACAGACAGTAGAGATGTGTTGGTGTGTAGAAGACAGACAGTAGAGATGTGTTGGTGTGTAGAAGACAGACAGTATGGGTGTGTTGATGTGAAGAAGACAGACAGTACAGATGTGTTGGTGTGTAGAAGACAGACAGTAGAGATGTGTTGGTGTGTAGAAGACAGACAGTAGAGATGTGTAGAAGACAGACAGTAGAGATGTGTAGAAGACAGACAGTAGAGATGTGTTGGTGTGTAGAAGACAGACAGTACAGATGTGTTGGTGTGAAGAAGACAGACAGTAGAGATGTGTTGGTGTGTAGAAGACAGACAGTAGAGATGTGTAGAAGACAGACAGTAGAGATGTGTTGGTGTGTAGAAGACAGACAGTACAGATGTGTTGGTGTGAAGAAGACAGACAGTACAGATGTGTTGGTGTGAAGAAGACAGACAGTATGGGTGTGTTGGTGTGTAGAAGACAGACAGTATGGGTGTGTAGAAGACAGACAGTATGGGTGTGTTGAAGACAGACAGTATGGGTGTGTTGGTGTGTAGAAGACAGACAGTATGGGTGTGTTGGTGTGTAGAAGACAGACAGTATGGGTGTGTAGAAGACAGACAGTAGAGATGTGTTGGTGTGTAGAAGACAGACAGTATGGGTGTGTTGGTGTGTAGAAGACAGACAGTATGGGTGTGTTGGTGTGTAGAAGACAGACAGTATGGGTGTGTAGAAGACAGACAGTAGAGATGTGTTGGTGTGTAGAAGACAGACAGTATGGGTGTGTAGAAGACAGACAGTAGAGATGTGTTGGTGTGTAGAAGACAGACAGTATGGGTGTGTTGGTGTGTAGAAGACAGACAGTATGGGTGTGTTGGTGTGTAGAAGACAGACAGTATGGGTGTGTAGAAGACAGACAGTATGGGTGTGTTGGTGTGTAGAAGACAGACAGTATGGGTGTGTAGAAGACAGACAGTATGGGTGTGTAGAAGACAGACAGTATGGGTGTGTAGAAGACAGACAGTATGGGTGTGTGGAAGACAGACAGTATGGGTGTGTAGAAGACAGACCGTATGGGTGTGTTGGTGTGTAGAAGACAGACAGTATGGGTGTGTAGAAGACAGACAGTATGGGTGTGTAGAAGACAGACAGTATGGGTGTGTTGGTGTGTAGAAGACAGACAGTATGGGTGTGTTGGTGTGTAGAAGACAGACAGTATGGGTGTGTCGGTGTGAAGAAGACAGACAGTAGAGATGTGTAGAAGACAGACAGTAGACATGTGTTGGTGTGAAGAAGACAGACATTAGACATGTGTTGGTGTGAAGAAGACAGACAGTAGAGATGTGTAGAAGACAGACAGTATGGGTGTGTTTGTGTGAAGACAGACAGTAGAGATGTGTTGGTGTGTAGAAGACAGACAGTAGACGACATGTGTTGGTGTGTAGAAGACAGACAGTAGAGATGTGTTGGTGTGAAGAAGACAGACAGTAGAGATGTGTTGGTGTGTAAAAGACAGACATTAGACATGTGTTGGTGTGAAGAAGACAGACATTAGACAGGTGTTGGTGTGAAGAAGACAGACAGTAGAGATGTGTAGAAGACAGACAGTATGGGTGTGTTTGTATGAAGACAGACAGTAGAGATGTGTTGGTGTGAAGAAGACAGACAGTAGACGACATGTGTTGGTGTGTAGAAGACAGACAGTAGAGATGTGTTGGTGTGTAGAAGACAGACAGTAGAGATGTGTTGGTGTGTAGAAGACAGACAGTAGAGATGTGTTGGTGTGTAGAAGACAGACAGTAGAGATGTGTTGGTGTGAAGAAGACAGACAGTAGAGATGTGTTGGTGTGTAAAAGACAGACAGTAGAGATGTGTTGGTGTGAAGAAGACAGACAGTAGAGATGTGTTGGTGTGTAGAAGACAGACAGTAGAGATGTGTTGGTGTGTAGAAGACAGACAGTAGAGATGTGTTGGTGTGAAGAAGACAGACAGTAGACATGTGTCGGTGTGAAGAAGACAGACAGTAGAGATGTGTTGGTGTGTAAAAGACAGACATTAGACATGTGTTGGTGTGAAGAAGACAGACATTAGACATGTGTTGGTGTGAAGAAGACAGACAGTAGAGATGTGTAGAAGACAGACAGTATGGGTGTGTTTGTATGAAGACAGACAGTAGAGATGTGTTGGTGTGTAGAAGACAGACAGTAGAGATGTGTTGGTGTGTAGAAGACAGACAGTAGAGATGTGTTGGTGTGAAGAAGACAGACAGTAGAGATGTGTTGGTGTGTAGAAGACAGACAGTAGAGATGTGTTGGTGTGTAGAAGACAGACAGTAGAGATGTGTTGGTGTGAAGAAGACAGACAGTAGAGATGTGTTGGTGTGTAAAAGACAGACAGTAGAGATGTGTTGGTGTGAAGAAGACAGACAGTATGGGTGTGTTGGTGTGAAGAAGACAGACAGTAGAGATGTGTTGGTGTGTAGAAGACAGACAGTAGAGATGTGTTGGTGTGTAGAAGACAGACAGTAGAGATGTGTCGGTGTGAAGAAGACAGACAGTAGAGATGTGTTGGTGTGAAGAAGACAGACAGTAGAGATGTGTTGGTGTGAAGAAGACAGACAGTAGAGATGTGTTGGTGTGTAGAAGACAGACAGTAGAGATGTGTTGGTGTGTAGAAGACAGACAGTATGGGTGTGTTGGTGTGTAGAAGACAGACAGTAGAGATGTGTTGGTGTGTAGAAGACAGACAGTAGAGATGTGTTGGTGTGTAGAAGACAGACAGTATGGGTGTGTTGGTGTGAAGAAGACAGACAGTAGAGATGTGTTGGTGTGTAGAAGACAGACAGTATGGGTGTGTTGGTGTGAAGAAGACAGACAGTAGAGATGTGTTGGTGTGAAGAAGACAGACAGTAGACATGTGTCGGTGTGAAGAAGACAGACAGTAGACATGTGTTGGTGTGAAGAAGACAGACAGTAGAGATGTGTAGAAGACAGACAGTAGAGATGTGTAGAAGACAGACAGTAGACATGTGTTGGTGTGAAGAAGACAGACAGTAGAGATGTGTAGAAGACAGACAGTAGAGATGTGTAGAAGACAGACAGTATGGGTGTGTTTGTGTGAAGACAGACAGTAGAGATGTGTTGGTGTGAAGAAGACAGACAGTAGAGATGTGTAGAAGACAGACAGTATGGGTGTGTTTGTGTGAAGACAGACAGTAGAGATGTGTTGGTGTGAAGAAGACAGACAGTAGAGATGTGTAGAAGACAGACAGTAGAGATGTGTTGGTGTGTAGAAGACAGACAGTAGACGACATGTGTTGGTGTGTAGAAGACAGACAGTAGAGATGTGTTGGTGTGAAGAAGACAGACAGTAGAGATGTGTTGGTGTGTAGAAGACAGACAGTAGAGATGTGTTGGTGTGTAGAAGACAGACAGTAGAGATGTGTTGGTGTGAAGAAGACAGACAGTAGAGATGTGTTGGTGTGTAGAAGACAGACATTAGACATGTGTTGGTGTGAAGAAGACAGACATTAGACATGTGTTGGTGTGAAGAAGACAGACAGTAGAGATGTGTAGAAGACAGACAGTATGGGTGTGTTTGTATGAAGACAGACAGTAGACATGTGTTGGTGTGTAGAAGACAGACAGTAGAGATGTGTTGGTGTGTAGAAGACAGACAGTAGACGACATGTGTTGGTGTGTAGAAGACAGACAGTAGAGATGTGTTGGTGTGTAGAAGACAGACAGTAGAGATGTGTTGGTGTGAAGAAGACAGACAGTAGAGATGTGTTGGTGTGAAGAAGACAGACAGTAGAGATGTGTTGGTGTGTAGAAGACAGACAGTAGAGATGTGTTGGTGTGAAGAAGACAGACAGTAGAGATGTGTTGGTGTGTAAAAGACAGACATTAGACATGTGTTGGTGTGAAGAAGACAGACAGTAGACGACATGTGTTGGTGTGTAGAAGACAGACATTAGAGATGTGTTGGTGTGAAGAAGACAGACAGTAGAGATGTGTTGGTGTGTAGAAGACAGACAGTAGAGATGTGTTGGTGTGTAGAAGACAGACAGTACAGATGTGTTGGTGTGTAGAAGACAGACAGTATGGGTGTGTTGTTCTGTAGAAGACAGACAGTAGAGATGTGTTGGTGTGTAGAAGACAGACAGTAGAGATGTGTTGGTGTGTAGAAGACAGACAGTAGAGATGTGTTGGTGTGAAGAAGACAGACAGTAGAGATGTGTTGGTGTGTAGAAGACAGACAGTAGAGATGTGTTGGTGTGTAGAAGACAGACAGTAGAGATGTGTTGGTGTGTAGAAGACAGACAGTAGAGATGTGTTGGTGTGAAGAAGACAGACAGTAGAGATGTGTTGGTGTGTAGAAGACAGACAGTAGACATGTGTTGGTGCGAAGAAGACAGACAGTATGGGTGTGTTGGTGTGAAGAAGACAGACAGTAGACATGTGTTGGTGTGTAGAAGACAGACAGTATGGGTGTGTTGGTGTGAAGAAGACAGACAGTAGACATGTGTTGGTGTGTAGAAGACAGACAGTAGAGATGTGTTGGTGTGTAGAAGACAGACAGTAGAGATGTGTTGGTGTGTAGAAGACAGACAGTAGACATGTGTTGGTGTGTAGAAGACAGACAGTAGACATGTGTTGGTGTGTAGAAGACAGACAGTATGGGTGTGTAGAAGACAGACAGTAGAGATGTGTTGGTGTGTAGAAGACAGACAGTACAGATGTGTTGGTGTGTAGAAGACAGACAGTACAGATGTGTTGGTGTGAAGAAGACAGACAGTAGAGATGTGTTGGTGTGTAGAAGACAGACAGTAGAGATGTGTTGGTGTGTAGAAGACAGACAGTATGGGTGTGTTGATGTGAAGAAGACAGACAGTACAGATGTGTTGGTGTGTAGAAGACAGACAGTAGAGATGTGTTGGTGTGTAGAAGACAGACAGTAGAGATGTGTAGAAGACAGACAGTAGAGATGTGTAGAAGACAGACAGTAGAGATGTGTTGGTGTGTAGAAGACAGACAGTACAGATGTGTTGGTGTGAAGAAGACAGACAGTAGAGATGTGTTGGTGTGTAGAAGACAGACAGTAGAGATGTGTAGAAGACAGACAGTAGAGATGTGTTGGTGTGTAGAAGACAGACAGTACAGATGTGTTGGTGTGAAGAAGACAGACAGTACAGATGTGTTGGTGTGAAGAAGACAGACAGTATGGGTGTGTTGGTGTGTAGAAGACAGACAGTATGGGTGTGTAGAAGACAGACAGTATGGGTGTGTTGAAGACAGACAGTATGGGTGTGTTGGTGTGTAGAAGACAGACAGTATGGGTGTGTTGGTGTGTAGAAGACAGACAGTATGGGTGTGTAGAAGACAGACAGTAGAGATGTGTTGGTGTGTAGAAGACAGACAGTATGGGTGTGTTGGTGTGTAGAAGACAGACAGTATGGGTGTGTTGGTGTGTAGAAGACAGACAGTATGGGTGTGTAGAAGACAGACAGTAGAGATGTGTTGGTGTGTAGAAGACAGACAGTATGGGTGTGTAGAAGACAGACAGTATGGGTATGTTGAAGACAGACAGTATGGGTGTGTCGGTGTGTAGAAGACAGACAGTATGGGTGTGTTGGTGTGAAGAAGACAGACAGTAGAGATGTGTTGGTGTGTAGAAGACAGACAGTAGAGATGTGTTGGTGTGTAGAAGACAGACAGTATGGGTGTGTTGGTGTGTAGAAGACAGACATTATGGGTGTGTAGAAGACAGACAGTAGAGATGTGTTGGTGTGTAGAAGACAGACAGTATGGGTGTGTTGGTGTGTAGAAGACAGACAGTATGGGTGTGTTGGTGTGTAGAAGACAGACAGTATGGGTGTGTAGAAGACAGACAGTATGGGTGTGTTGGTGTGTAGAAGACAGACAGTATGGGTGTGTAGAAGACAGACAGTATGGGTGTGTAGAAGACAGACAGTATGGGTGTGTAGAAGACAGACAGTATGGGTGTGTGGAAGACAGACAGTATGGGTGTGTAGAAGACAGACAGTATGGGTGTGTTGGTGTGTAGAAGACAGACAGTATGGGTGTGTTGGTGTGTAGAAGACAGACAGTATGGGTGTGTAGAAGACAGACAGTATGGGTGTGTAGAAGACAGACAGTATGGGTGTGTTGGTGTGTAGAAGACAGACAGTATGGGTGTGTTGGTGTGTAGAAGACAGACAGTATGGGTGTGTTGGTGTGTAGAAGACAGACAGTATGGGTGTGTGGAAGACAGACAGTATGGGTGTGTAGAAGACAAACAGTATGGGTGTGTTGGTGTGTAGAAGACAGACAGTATGGGTGTGTTGGTGTGTAGAAGACAGACAGTATGGGTGTGTTGGTGTGTAGAAGACAGACAGTATGGGTGTGTAGAAGACAGACAGTATGGGTGTGTAGAAGACAGACAGTATGGGTGTGTTGGTGTGTAGAAGACAGACAGTATGGGTGTGTTGGTGTGTAGAAGACAGACAGTATGGGTGTGTTGGTGTGTAGAAGACAGACAGTATGGGTGTGTTGGTGTGTAGAAGACAGACAGTAGAGATGTGTTGGTGTGTAGAAGACAGACAGTAGACATGTGTTGGTGTGTAGAAGACAGACAGTAGACATGTGTTGGTGTGTAGAAGACAGACAGTATGGGTGTGTAGAAGACAGACAGTAGAGATGTGTTGGTGTGTAGAAGACAGACAGTACAGATGTGTTGGTGTGTAGAAGACAGACAGTACAGATGTGTTGGTGTGTAGAAGACAGACAGTAGAGATGTGTTGGTGTGTAGAAGACAGACAGTATGGGTGTGTTGATGTGAAGAAGACAGACAGTACAGATGTGTTGGTGTGTAGAAGACAGACAGTAGAGATGTGTTGGTGTGTAGAAGACAGACAGTAGAGATGTGTAGAAGACAGACAGTAGAGATGTGTAGAAGACAGACAGTAGAGATGTGTTGGTGTGTAGAAGACAGACAGTACAGATGTGTTGGTGTGAAGAAGACAGACAGTAGAGATGTGTAGAAGACAGACAGTAGAGATGTGTTGGTGTGTAGAAGACAGACAGTACAGATGTGTTGGTGTGAAGAAGACAGACAGTACAGATGTGTTGGTGTGAAGAAGACAGACAGTATGGGTGTGTTGGTGTGTAGAAGACAGACAGTATGGGTGTGTAGAAGACAGACAGTATGGGTGTGTTGAAGACAGACAGTATGGGTGTGTTGGTGTGTAGAAGACAGACAGTATGGGTGTGTTGGTGTGTAGAAGACAGACAGTATGGGTGTGTAGAAGACAGACAGTAGAGATGTGTTGGTGTGTAGAAGACAGACAGTATGGGTGTGTTGGTGTGTAGAAGACAGACAGTATGGGTGTGTTGGTGTGTAGAAGACAGACAGTATGGGTGTGTAGAAGACAGACAGTAGAGATGTGTTGGTGTGTAGAAGACAGACAGTATGGGTGTGTAGAAGACAGACAGTATGGGTATGTTGAAGACAGACAGTATGGGTGTGTCGGTGTGTAGAAGACAGACAGTATGGGTGTGTTGGTGTGAAGAAGACAGACAGTAGAGATGTGTTGGTGTGTAGAAGACAGACAGTAGAGATGTGTTGGTGTGTAGAAGACAGACAGTATGGGTGTGTTGGTGTGTAGAAGACAGACATTATGGGTGTGTAGAAGACAGACAGTAGAGATGTGTTGGTGTGTAGAAGACAGACAGTATGGGTGTGTTGGTGTGTAGAAGACAGACAGTATGGGTGTGTTGGTGTGTAGAAGACAGACAGTATGGGTGTGTAGAAGACAGACAGTATGGGTGTGTTGGTGTGTAGAAGACAGACAGTATGGGTGTGTAGAAGACAGACAGTATGGGTGTGTAGAAGACAGACAGTATGGGTGTGTAGAAGACAGACAGTATGGGTGTGTAGAAGACAGACAGTATGGGTGTGTAGAAGACAGACAGTATGGGTGTGTGGAAGACAGACAGTATGGGTGTGTAGAAGACAGACCGTATGGGTGTGTTGGTGTGTAGAAGACAGACAGTATGGGTGTGTAGAAGACAGACAGTATGGGTGTGTAGAAGACAGACAGTATGGGTGTGTTGGTGTGTAGAAGACAGACAGTATGGGTGTGTTGGTGTGTAGAAGACAGACAGTATGGGTGTGTTGGTGTGTAGAAGACAGACAGTATGGGTGTGTTGGTGTGTAGAAGACAGACAGTATGGGTGTGTAGAAGACAGACCGTATGGGTGTGTTGGTGTGTAGAAGACAGACAGTATGGGTGTGTAGAAGACAGACAGTATGGGTGTGTAGAAGACAGACAGTATGGGTGTGTTGGTGTGTAGAAGACAGACAGTATGGGTGTGTTGGTGTGTAGAAGACAGACAGTATGGGTGTGTTGGTGTGTAGAAGACAGACAGTATGGGTGTGTTGGTGTGTAGAAGACAGACAGTATGGGTGTGTTGGTGTGTAGAAGACAGACAGTATGGGTGTGTAGAAGACAGACAGTATGGGTGTGTAGAAGACAGACAGTATGGGTGTGTTGGTGTGTAGAAGACAGACAGTATGGGTGTGTAGAAGACAGACAGTATGGGTGTGTAGAAGACAGACAGTATGGGTGTGTAGAAGACAGACAGTATGGGTGTGTAGAAGACAGACAGTATGGGTGTGTAGAAGACAGACAGTATGGGTGTGTAGAAGACAGACAGTAGAGATGTGTTGCTATCAGGTCCCTCAGGTCTGACAGGAGCAGCTTGACTGTGTAAAAGCAACACATTTGCATATGAATGGCTGCATGGTAAATGATGTAACTCTGTGTTACAAAAAGGAAAGTATGACGTCATGTCTAAAAGGAAGGAGTGATGTCACAGCATAAAGGACAGTATGGCATGACGTCATAAAGACCGTGTGACATCATATCTAAAAGGAAGGAGTGACGTCACAGCATAAAGGAGAGTGTGACGTCATATCTAAAAGGAAGAAGTGATGTCACAGCATAAAGGCTAGTGTGACATGACGTCATAAAGAAAGTGTGACGTCATATCTAAAAGGAAGGAGTGACGTTACAGCATAAAGGAGAGTGTGACGTCATATATAAAAGGAAGGAGTGACGTCACAGCATAAAGGAGAGTGTGACGTCATATCTAAAAGGAAGAAGTGATGTCACAGCATAAAGGATAGTGTGACATGACGTCATAAAGAAAGTGTGACGTCATGTCTAAAAGGAAGGAGTGACGTCACAGCATAAAGGAGAGTGTGACATGACGTCATAAAGAAAGTGTGACGTCATGTCTAAAAGGAAGGAGTGACGTCACAGCATAAAGGAGAGTGTGACGTCATATCTAAAAGGAAGAAGTGATGTCACAGCATAAAGGATAGTGTGACATGACGTCATAAAGAAAGTGTGACGTCATGTCTAAAAGGAAGGAGTGACGTCACCTCTTACAGGAGAGTGTGACGTCACTTCAGCACCGATGTCCACAGCTGGTGCAGCTTCCCTGAGTTTCAATAAAAGCAGTGTCTGCTGTCTGATCACTCAGAGGGGCTATGAGGCGGTTTGTGTGGATGTTCGTTAAAAGTTAAATTAATCTTAAATGAAAGTACAAAGTGGATACACCTGTCTAACAGCAAGAACCATTACCAGCAGCAGACACCTCATGGCCATGAGGGTTCAAGTTGTGCAGACATTGTTCTTACTGATGAGGGAGTGGTTCTCCTTCTGTAGGCCCGTCTGCAGGGCCCGGCTTCATTCTGCACCGTGACCCGCCTCAGCCAGGCCACACAGGCAGAGAATAAAAGACCGTTTAGATGTGGGACAGTTGAATATGTTGCAAAATAATGACAACTGTGATGACAAACAACAGGCTGCATATTGACTGGAAACAAAGGCGGCGTTGACTGACGGTAGTCACTTATCCATAAGCAGACTGCCGGGATTGTCTTGTGTCACACAATGCCAATGCTGAGCACAAAGGAATGTTGGGAGAATGTGTGTGCGCGTGTGTGTGTCCATGCATATGTTTGTGGTGTGTGTGTATAGCAGTGTGTGTGCATATGTGTCAGTATGTTAATTCCTGCAGGCCGGAGAATGAGTCGCTCCATTGAGCGGCGCTTGGCTGCAGCTCTGAGGCCAGCAGGATGAGGCCTCTGTCTCCCTGCTTGACTTCTCTGCAATGTCAGTCATGCACATTTTAAACAGTGGGGAATAATGTTGTCTTTATGTCACACACACACTGCTAAAGAGGATGAAGGACTGACAAACAAGTGATTGAAGACTTTGTCTTTCTGAGCCCACCATTGTTAAAAGTGTTTTTTTACTCAACTCAAACTTTTCTTTTTCACAATGATATTCACAAGAGTCAGGTTATCCGTCTATCTACAGCGGTGCTTGAACGTCTGTGAACCCTTTAGAATTTTCTATATTTCTGCATCAATATGGCCTAAAACATCGTCAGAGTCTCACACGAGTCCTAAAAGTAGATAAAGAGAACCCAGTTAAACAAAAATATGATACTTGGTCATTTATTTATCAAGAAAAATTATCCAGTATTACTTATCTGTGAGTGGCAGAAGTATGTGAACCCTTTTTGCTCTCAGTACCATCCGTCCACAGAACCTGTTTCCAGTAGCCTTCTGGCTGGTCCACGTGACCTTGAGCAAAGTGCAGACGGGCAGCAGTGTTGTCTGGAGAGCAGTGGCTTTCTCCTTGCAGCCCTACCACGCACACTGTTGTTGTTCAGCGTGCTCCTGATGGAGGACTCATGGACATATTACCACTAGCCCATGTGAGAGAGGCCTTTAGCTGCTTAGACGTTACCCTGGGCTCCTTTGTGACCTGGCCGACTATGACACGCCTCGCTGTTGGAGTGGTCTCTGATGGTCCACCACTCCTGGGGAGGGTAACAACGGCCTTGAATTTCCTCCATTTGTACACGACCTGTCTGGCTGTGGGCTGGTTTCGTAACCTTTTCCAGCCTGATGAGCAGCAACAAGGCTTTTTCTGAGGGCCTCAGAAATCTCCTTTGTCCTTGCCATGATGCACTTCCACACACGTGTTGTGAAGACCAGACTTTGCTAGATCCCTGTCCTTTAAATAAAACAGGGCGCCCACTCACACCTGACTGTCATCCCATTGATTGAAAACCCCTGACCTTCAGATTAACTGCTGATCCTAGAGGGTCACATGCTATTGCCACTCACAGATATGTAATGTTGGATCATGTTCCTCAGTAAATAAATGAGCACGTGTAATATGTTTGTCTCGTGTGTTTAATTGGGTTCTCTTTATCTACTTCTAGGACTTGTGTGAAAATCTGATGATGTTTTAGGTCATATTTATGCAGAAATATAGAAACATTCTGAAGGGTTCACAAACTTTCAAGCACCACTGTATCTCTCTATCAGGAGATGACCCCAAAGGTGGGACCACCCCGGGGCTCGAACCCAGAACCTTCTTGCTGTGAGGCGACCGCACGAACCACTGTGCCAGCCGTGCCGCCCGCATAGCGCCCCAAATAAATCTGAATAAGAGTTGATTAAAGGATAACCCGGTTACGTAACGTCACCGTGCCTGGGTGTTATTTTGTAGTTGTTGCCATGGTGCACATCAGTTACGTCCTCCTGACCAGGTCTGATTCAACCCACTTATCCGAATGAAACGAAAATTACAGTTAAAAGTTATAACTTGAGGTGTCCAATATCATCACTGGTCCCTTGGATCGCTGTGCTTCTTCCTGGTCCACCTTGCAGGAATAAGCAGCTCGTGTCCTGTAGGTATCAGTAAGCCCAGATTACCAGCCCGGCCAGCACAACACACACAGACATGTACAGTTAGACACGTGGAACCAGGCAGCCCGTCTGACTGGGGCACCGAGGGGCTGGACAGGATGCTTGAACGAGTCCCATGGCTGTGTTACGCTGTGTCCAACATGTGTCCAACATGTGTCCAACATGTGTCCAACATGTGTCCAAAGTGACACTGGCGGGGTAAATTATATTACAACTTTCATGTACAATAGCAGCACGGCGGCGCAGTGGTTAGCGGAGTTGCCTCACTGCAAGAAGGTCCTGGGTTCGAGCCCCGGGGTAGTCCAACCTTTGGGGTCGTCCTCTGTGTGGAGTTTGCATGTTCTCCCCGTGTCTGCGTGGGTTTCCTCCCATAGTCCAAAGACATGTTGGTCAGGTGACTCGGACACACCAAATTGCCCCTAGGTGGGTGGGTGTGTGATGGTCTGGCGGCCTGTCCAGGATGTCTCCCCACCTGCTGGGATATCCTGCTCTCAGGGTGGCTGGAGCCTAAGCAGTTCGGAGTCACCTGACCTGCATGTCTTTGGACTGTGGGAGGAAACCCGGAGGAAACCCACGCAGACACGGGGAGAACATGCAAACTCCACACAGAGGACGACCCCCAAGGTTGGACCACCCCGGGGCTCGAACCCACGACCTTCTTGCTGTGAGGCGACCGCGCTAACCACTGCGCCCCCGTGCCGCCCGCAGTCGCCACTAGTCAGAGCATGTCCACGACATGTTGGATTTGTGTTGTTTCATAAATGAGATCGGGTCTCTAGGCAACAGGGTCTCAGCTTGTGGGGGTCTCAGCGGCGGCGGCTCGTTGAGCTGCAGAAGCGCTAGTTGTGCGTTTTGACCTACATGAGCTGGCCTTGTTATTTGTCAAGAGGGCGTCGCCTTGTTTTCGTCCCCTTCAGTTTTCATGCATAAATTCGAACATGGCGCATACAAACACACACGCACACGCACGCACGCACGCACGTGGCGTGTAGAAAAACGACTAAAGAAAACACACGTATGAAAAAGCAAACAAACACGGACCCACTAGTAAACGAGTGTTTTGCAGCCCACACAGACGCAGAGCACGCCCATGACTCATCCCTGTGCGTTGTGTTGCATCATGCTCACTTCCTTCCAAACACCAAATAACAAAAGGGACCATTAACATCTCTCGTTGCCTGGGCAACCTTTTAGTACTGTTGTCCTGCGCGGAAAAGACTCGACAGCAGCAGCGGCGGTCACGGCGCAAACGAGGAATATTCAAGCGGGAGTTGGGAAAACGCTGGAGAGGCTCCATGGGAAACACTACGGGATGGAGGAGCAGGGTGGCCTTGGGGGGAGGGGTCCAGAGTTCAATGGCCCGTCTGGCCTTCCTCTTGCCAGCTCCCTCGAGTCCCCCCGGACCTGTGGGAAACGTAGTGTCCTGAGGAATCCGGGCTCAAAGCTACTTTTGTACTGAACGTACGGCGGCTATACGTCATCTTCCACGACCGTGGGTCGGGTGCTGCGAGACGACGTGACGTCACAGCGCGGCGCTACTCCGAGTTACGCGTGAGAGGCTAGCGTTCGACTCCGGCGGATGACTCCATTTCCCGTCATGCATCTGGCCTGGTGCGCAGGTCTCGTACGTGCGGACCGAGACGGGGTGGAAAATGAGACGGAGAGCCTGAGCTCGGCGAGACGGTCCAGCCAGCCTGCGTGTTTCACCACCATGGATTATGTCGCGGCGTCGCCCCCGAGCATCTTGCCCTGCGCCTGAGCGGGACGGGACCCGAACGCGACCAGGTCCGGCGAGAATCCAGGAGCTCTAAACGTTCAGAAGATCGCGTCCGAGCAAGCAGCGCGGCGAGATCGCTACAAGCCCGTCCTCCCTGCGGATCCGACATGCCGCGGGACAGCAAGTCGCCCCTCATACAGAAGATAGCCCGGCAGGCGTACGCCACCTTCCGGGGCTTCGACGCGTCCGCCGTCGGCACCGACCAGGCGTTTCTGGACAAGCAGAACGAACTCATCGAGCTCGTCACCGCCGTGCGGGCGGCGGACCTGAAAATCGCCCCCCGCCAGAGCCAGGCGGGCTCCAAGGCGGAGCTGGCGAGCCCCCCGGTCACCTACATGCACATATGCGAGACCGACGCCTTCAGCATGGGGGTCTTCCTGCTGCGGAGCGGCGCCTCCATCCCGCTGCACGACCACCCGGGCATGAACGGCGTGCTGAAGGTGCTGTACGGCAAGGTGAGCGTCACGTGCTTCGACAAGCTGGAGGGCGGCCGCGGCGCGCGCGGGGAGCCGCCGCCGACGCAGAGCGCCGCGGCCGCCCGGCGCTCGGTGGGGGAGTACTCGGAGGACAGCGGGCCGTGCCTCCTCACGCCCCTCCGGCATAACCTCCACCAGATCGACGCCGTGGAAGGGCCGGCCGCCTTCCTCGACATCCTGGCGCCGCCCTACGACCCCGACGACGGCCGGGACTGTCACTACTACAAGGTCCTACAGGCGACGGGGGCGGGGGGGCCGGACGGCGACCCGAAGGAGCGGCGCGACGAAGAGGAGGAGAAGGAGAAGGAGGAGGTGATGTGGCTGCTGGAAATCCCCCAGCCGGAGGACTTCTGGTGCGGCGGAGAGCCGTACCGAGGCCCTGCCGTGTCTGTCTGAAGGAGGCGCCCCATCCTGTGAGGAGAGCGTGCAGAATGCGGCTCATGTTTGTTGCTTTCCAAAAGCTTGTTAATTGTAATTGAACGCCGGGACTCCACAATCCCACCTGCTGCCTCTGCCGGGGGGACCCTGGCATCGGACCCCCGGACACACCGATAGCCCTCAGTCAAACATCTGGACTTGGCGGAAGCAAAATTGGAATCCATATGGTGTTACGCAAGGCTCCGTGGCCTGTCGACTGGACTGCATACGTCTCACCGTGACGTGGCGTGACGTGGCGTGACGTGACGTGGACCGCCGTCAGGCGCCGCAGTGCTGATGCCGAAGCCTGTAACTTCAGTCGTCTTTCTGCCTTACTTGAGAATATTGAATGTATCATTTGCAAGGCCGCTGTTTCTTCTGTATACACACCCCTCGGGTTTCGCTCGAGCGTGCACGCCACGTTCCCTCCTCTTTGTGTCTAATTTATTCCAGAGACAGGCTTCCTGCAGGTCTGCAGGTCTGCAGAGTCCCGGAAGTTTGGTGCGAGAGAGACTCACGCAGTTCATGTCCGTAGGGCCACACTTGCTCTGTTTTTTGTGTGTTTCAGACGCAGGCGTGTTGTGAGTTGTGTTGTGGCGTGAGGCGATTGTACATCTGCTGACACCACGCATCCTGGACACTGACCCCAAACCTGAGCTGTCCCATCACTCTTACCAACTGTAACCCTGACAAAACGTGTGCACGCCGTCATTGCCCTCGGCGCTGTCCATTATGTCTCAGTGTTGCGTCATGCATAGAAGAAGTGGCTGTAAGTTGTGGGTCTCCACGTGTGCGTGTGCGTGTACTCTAGCTAGCCTGCATCTGCGGTCCACTCAACATTTCACACAACTGGCTCGCTCCTCCTGAGGCCCGCGGCAGGCTTCCTCACGTGATGAATGTATGTAAAGCAATAAATCAGACGGGAACCAGTCACGCATTATCTTTTTTATATCGTTTGTGTTATCCGCTATTATGCACGGTGCCGAGAGAGGGCAAGACAACAACGCGCCGGGTCGAAGTGGTCATGTGTGGTTCGTCTTGGAAGTGGCGTGGCATCAGCGTTGCAAACATACTCACTGGCAGACAAATGAAATGGCAAACATGGGCTACTGTACTCAGCCCTCAGCGGACACCTGGCCTTTTTCTAGAGGAAAGGCAATTATACACGGAATAAAGGTTTTTTCTAAGAAAGGCAACGCTATCTGGTAATGTCTTCTTTTGTCCATTTCTGGCAACAGCCAGCTTGCTTGTTCTGCTTCTCTTGGTGTGCAGGACCTCCGGACTCAGTCATTTAACACTGTTTTGTCATCACAGCGAGAAGGTCCTGGGTTCGAGCCCCGGGGTGGTCCAAACCTTGGTGGGTCGTCCCGGGTCGTCCTCTGTGTGGAGTTTGCATGTTCTCCCCGTGTCTGTGTGGGTTTCCTCCCACAGTCCAAACACATGTAGGTCAGGTGACTCGGCCGTACTACATTGTCCCTAGGGGTGTGTGTGTGTGTGTGTGTGTGATGGTCTGGCAGCCTGTCCAGGGTGTCTCCCCGCCTGCCGCCCAATGATTGCTGGGATAGGCCCCAGCATCCCCGCCACCCCGAGAGCAGGATAAGCGGGTTGGATGATGGATGGATGGATGGATGGATGGATGGAGGTTGACTGTGTAGGCCGGTTAGGAAATGCTTCACACCCTGCTTCAGTATATTCCAGCAGCACATGTGGGACGTGATAGGAGTCCGTGTGTCCACTCACGCGGAGTCTGTGCGGTCCACAGAGACGCCTCCCGTGGGATGCCCCTGCACTCGTCCTCATGCGTCGCTGCCAGATCTGCAAAAGAATTTATACAAGTACAGTGAATGTAATATGGTGACGTGGTGAGCCAGAGCCTCGACGCCGGATATCCAGGGGGTGCAAGTCGAGACCGGTGCGGTTTCAGCGTAATGGAAGAATTCCCGTAAGTGCAAATAACCCGCTATATGCCAGTGGTTCTGGTGACGTTTACCTGCACACCGTATTCCAAGAGCTGTCGAGACTAAGATGAGGAGCGCGGCTAAGCTGTCCAGTCGGTCTCCAACCCCCCAGCCGATCCTGTGTGTGCAGGTGACGTGTCACACGTGGTTGCTGCGACGGGTGGAGGCGTAGCAGTCCCTGGCGGCACAACGTGAGCCGTTATCAGCTCCAAGAAATGTGACTACGGTGCCAACACCCGGTACGCCCAATAAACACTGGGTTTAGTGGGTCAGAATCCCTGATCTGTACCCAGCCCGGGAGCCCAGTCACACCACCGACCGACCCGGAGCGTGGGTCGCGCTTCATCCGTCTTATCGTACCGCACTACCATCTTGTGTGTGCAGCGGTTCAGGCTGGCTCTCTGCAGCGCCGAGCACTGGACGGACCCTTTTAGGGCCGCTGATGTTTTCTGAAAGCCTCCAGATGACAGCTGCAAAGATACAGACTGTGCTGAACACAGGGGCGCCGCAAATCACTTATATCAAGGCTGCCTGTAAAAGGAGAATGTTCCCCTAGAAGTTAATGGTGACGTTCAAGTCCCCTCCGTTCATGCTTTTTGCCACCACTTAGCCTCTCGTTCCCCAAGGGCGTCACTTCTGAGATGCTTTTACGATCACAGTAGTTCTCACACGCTCCCGTCATTTTTTGGCAGCCCTCTAGTTTGTCCATCCGCCATCCAAACCGCTTATCCTGCTCTCAGGGTGGCGGGGGTGCTGGGGCCTATCCCAGCAGTGACCGGGCGGCAGGCGGGGACACACCCTGGACAGGCCGCCGGGCCGTCCCAGGGCCCTCTAGTCTGTCTTGTAGACAGAAACAAAGCCTGCTCGGGTTTGGTAGCTCCTTTCCCCTGACGTCTGTCCTGTACCTCTCACAACCAGCAAGCACCCAGGTTGACAAAGACATCGGTGTCAGTCCGTTAGCCCGGGTATCGTTCTTTGAATCCATGCGGTCGAAGGATGATGATGATGATGATGATGATGATAGCTTCTTCGTCACCATAGAAGCCAGACATGGTGACATAAAACCTATGACACTCAACGAGGCAATACTTGAGGCTAAGCTATTCCATGAGTCTATAGGAGCCAACTTGTGTGTAAGAACCCTTCAGGAATGAGGCCCCCGTAACTCGGTGGTAACTTCTCATTCATCATATGTGGCGAAGGTTGAGAAGAGAGGTAGAAGTGTTAAAAGGCCACATTCCAGACACCCATCCATCCATCATCCAACCCGCTTATCCTGCTCTCAGGGTCACGGGGATGCTGGGGCCTGTCCCAGCAGTCATTGGGCGGCAGGCGGGGAGACACCCTGGACGGGCCGCCAGGCCATCACAGGGCGAACACACACACCTAGGGATAATATAGTACAGCCGAGTCACCTGACCTACATGTCTTTGGACTGTGGGAGGAAACCGGAGCACCCAGAGGAAACCCACACAGCAGAGGTGTAAAAACCAGGTCCAGAAAGTAAATCTCCAAACCGTGTATTTGCTCCAACCATGTTACTAAACCAGCTGATTTCATTAGCTAGTTTCCCCTACCTAGTTGAGGAGTGCTGTGGACCAGAATCTGAAGGTGTAGTGCGTGAGTGGAGCAAATACATGGTTTGGACTTTTACTTTCTGGACCTGGTTTTTACCCCTCTGCCACACAGGCACGGGGAGAACATGCAAACTCCACACAGAGGACCACCCCCAAGGTTGGACAACCCTGAGGTTCAAACCCAGGACCTTCTTGCTGTGAGGCAACCGCGCTAACCACTGCACCACCGTGCCGCCTCATTCCACATATGACTTAGCTCATTACTCCTCCAAGCGTTGTCTATCTTGCTTAAACTAGTTCAGAGTCACCGAGGGCTGGAGTCTATCCCAGCATGCATTGGGCAGAATACAGGAAGACACCCAGGACAGGCCACCGGTCCATTGCAGGGTACACACAGAAAGAGACACTCACACTTAAAACACCCCATTTCAGCTAACATGCATGTCTTTGGACTGTGGGAGGGAATCCATGCACACTAAGGGGGAACATGTGATCCCCGCACAGATGGACTTGAACCACACTCAGGACCCGCTTGCCATTAGCCAACAGAGCTAACCACCAAGCCACCGTAAGATCTTCCCATCGCCTACCGGTTAGCCAAAACATTGAAACCACCTGAGGCCACTGCCATCAGGGAATATCATTACCATGAAGGGGTAGGTGGTAGGTGTCAAAGGAACATCCACCTGAATGCCAGGACCCCGGGTTTCCCAGCAGAACACTGCCCAGAGCATCACACTGCCTCCGCTGGCTTGCCTTCTTCCCGTAGTGCATCCTGGTGCCATCTCTCCCCCAGGTAAATGATGCACACGCACCTAGCCGTCCACATGATGTAAAAGAAAATGTGGTTCATCAGACCAGGCCACCTTCTTCCACTGCTCCCTGGTCCAGTTCTGACGCTTGTGTGCCCATTGTAGGCCTTTTCGGCAGTGGACAGGGCTCATCATGGGCACTCTGACTGGTCTGCTGCTACGCAGCCCCATACACAGCAAGCTGTGACGTACTGTGTGTTCTGACACCTGTCTATCATAGCCAGCATGAACTTATTCAGCAAACTGAGCTACAGTAGCTCTTCTGTGGGATCAGACCAGGGGGCTAGCCTTGACTCCCCACGCACATCAACGAGCCTTGGGCGCTCATGACCCTGTTGCCGGTTTGCCGGTTGTCTATCATTGGACCACTTTTGGTAGGTACTGGCCACTGCATACCAGGAACATCCCACAAGACCTGCTGTGCTGGAGGTGCTCTGACCCAGTCTTCTAGCCATCACAACTTGGCCCTCGTCAAAGTCTCTCAGATCCTTACGGTAACCCATTTTTCCCGCTTGCAACACATCAACCTCAAGAACTGACTGTTCACCCGCTGCCCGATACATCCCAGCCCTTGACAGGGGCCGTGGTACGGAGATAACCAGTCTTATTCACTGACCTGTCGGTGGTTTTAACGTTGTGGCTTTTCAGTGCAAGTCCCATTACACCAAATTATTTTACTCAGTTATCTGAGCATAGTTTTGCAGTTTCGCCACGTAGCTGAGTTCACGCGGTTTAGTCTTTGGGCTTGGCGGGGGCTAAGCTTGTCAGTTTGAAGGAGGTCTGGCTCAAAACTTTAAACCTACATCAACCTTTCCCCAGCGAAGCCCCAGACCAGTTACACTCAAATCCTGTGCACCAAGTCTTAACTACCTGCTGTCTCACTGCAACTTCCAACCATCTTCTCTGCACGGATCTGCAATTTGAAGAAAATCTATATTTCCATCCATGTAGAGATGTCTCTTTGTGAGGCACATAAACCATAGAAAATATAATTTAGCCCCTCAAAGCATTTGGGTTGTCCACCTTTCACTGCAGCCATCATTTTGTGCTTCCTCCGGCTTTGACCGCATCGACTTTCCTTTTGTGCAAAACTCTTCATTTAAGCATCGACGGCTCTAAGCATGAGGACCCTGTCCATTGTGCCCTCTACTTTCATATGTGTGACAATATGTTCATTGTTCAAGCCCCGAGCTATTACCACCAGCTGTGGAAACACTGAGGGGGCATCTGAAATGAGCCATTTGGCATTTACTCGACTGCGGCTGAAAACTCGCTGCACTCTGCAAGGGAAGTTCGACTGGAGAGCGGATTCATCTTCCAGCCGGACAATAACCCCAAACATCCAGCTGTGCAAGAGCAGCTTCTCAACAAAAAGGTCAATGTCCTCTGGAGTCCGGTCACAACCCAGACCTCTAGCCTTCTGAGAATCTGTGGCAGGACTAACACATTGCTGTATTTTATTAGGTCCCATCCGTCTTGATACAGTGTGGGTTTTTCCAGAAAAGTGTGGCAGAGTGATTGTCCACATGTCCGAAGTTTACCGGGACCCATCAAACGAGCCGCCGGCGCCACTGCTCAGTATCAAATAAGACAAAACACAAGTCTAGAGTCAGCAACTAGACCACTGTATTCTCATTTTGCCATTCCAGGCCCTCTCCAGACGGCATCAGCATCGTCGGGGTGGTCTAGTAACTAGTTTACTAATGTCAATCCAAATACAAGATGACAACATCAAACCAGGGGTACGCCCATAGAACTGTTTTTTTTTAATTATTATTATTTTGAGGTAGTTTATTGATCCCTGTCGGGAAATTGCGCTCTGCGTTTAAGCCATCCATGCGAGGAGCAGTGGGCAGCCGCAGTGCAGCACCCACGGACCAACTCCGGTTCACCCTGCCATGCCTCGGTCAGGGGCACAGACAGGAGTATTAACCCTACCCATACAGCATCCGGATGTGGGCCACTTCAGGCTGTGATGAGGTACTGATGGTCTTCTTCTGGCCCTAACAAGATGGATGTGAGCCTGAAGTGGCCCACATGTATAACAGCAAATATGGCCCAAATATGCCAAATCAGATGTGGGCCTTTTTTTGGCAAAGGTGCAGTGCTCTG
The DNA here is from genome assembly GCF_029633865.1 of Lampris incognitus. Lineage (NCBI taxonomy): Eukaryota > Metazoa > Chordata > Actinopteri > Lampriformes > Lampridae > Lampris > Lampris incognitus. The sequence continues at coordinate 38,395,683 of NC_079227.1, forward strand.
GGCAACATGTGATCTGGATGTGACCCTGAGGTGGCCCGTGTGGTAAATGGTGAATATGGCCCAAATATCACAACACAAATATGGGACACCTTTGGCAAATATGTGGCACTGCTATGGCTTGGTTCTGGCCCAGAGCTGGCAAACAGGAGCGGACCGCCCAAGTGCCGTCATTCCACACAGTATTGGGCCGGATGAAAGTGTCGGGTGTGGGACGGGTCCGGGCCACAGCAATGTTGCTATCTGGGTGACATGCGTGTCTTTTTTGATGGTGGGGGAAAGCGGAGCACCCGGAGAAAGTCCATCGCAGACACGGGGAGAACATGCAAACTCCACACAGAGGACGACCCGGGACGACCCCCGAGGTTGGATAACCCTGGGGTTCGAACTCAGGACCTTCTCGCTGTGAGGCGACAGCGCTAACCACTTCGCCACCCTGCCGCCCAATGCCCCCTCATTTCATAGAGTGAATCACCGTTACATATCTGACCTCATGGAACAGTTCTTACACACATCACAACCCAAACAAACAAACAGGCCGCATGTAAGAAGGTGCTGGCTCTTCATACGACCTCCCTGACCAGCAGCTCAGTGGCCCTCAACCTGTAGAGAAGAGTGGTGCCTGTTAATAGCGCCACAAAACATCACGTGTAGATAAAGATGGGAAAGCACTTTCCTGGAAGTCAGAGCTCGTTTATAACAACAGATCATTTCACCTGGAATTGTCCTCTTGGTAGCCAAAAACTGGCCGACCTGTCCAGCATGTGTGGGGTTCTGAGTGAGAGCTTCCCCGACACTTACCGTGCTCTGCACAGAGCTTCCTGGAGTGTTTATGGAGTACTTATGAGGGGCTTTATGGAGTACCTGTGTTAGCTGCCACTTCAGTGCCTCATTTGAAAAGACCCATGGCAGAAAACTTCCTTGCATGCCAGTCTTCTGAAAGAAACCTCTCACCCTCGCACCCTTTTGACCAGTTCACCGGCCGTGGCTCCAGATTAACCACAATTATGGTCAATTAGCAGTGTAAAGTGCATCAGCTCATCCCATCAGCGTGGGGCGTACTGGGACAAGAGGAGGCATTGTGCTGTCCGTCACGAGCCGAGATGTCAGAGCTGATATTTCAGTCTCTGGTGTTGAGATAGACATGCTCAGACCAGGCGGCATCACACAGCAAGACTGTGATGCCGCCTAAGAGGCTCTTCTCATAATGCAGTCGTTGTTTTAGATCCACCGGTCGGTTTGTTTCGCAGATGATCCACCGAGCAGGTGATATTTCACCATATTGTACCTTGAAGAAAAATACTCGCTACTGCCACATGCTGTCTGCAGGGAGCGCATCATGTTTAGATAGGCTAGAGAAGGCCCACAAGTAGAGTTCATCAGTGACTGTGTATGTAAATGTCTTGCAGTTCTGCCTTTTCATTGGCACCCGAGACCCTGACTGAGCTGGCCTTGATATGACGTTTGCTGTGGGGTGATGGGAAGCACACTTTATTTCATCTTAGTGGAAGGAAGTTTGGGAGGGAGGTTAAAAACGCAATTAGCAAACCTATCAAGTACGCTGTGTTTTTGCTTGAAGGATCACATGTATGTTGAATAGTTGACCATATTGGTGCTAATAGAAGGTCATTTTGGTGCTAATAGTAGACCATATTGGTCCTAATAGTAGATCATATTGTTAGTAGACCATATTGGTGCTAATAGTAGACCATATTGGTCCTAATAGTAGATCATATTGTTAGTAGACCATATTGGTGCTAATAGTAGACCATATTGGTGCTAATAGTAGACCATATTGGTGCTAATAGTAGACCATATTGGTGTTAGTAGATGGTATTGGTGCTAATAATACATTACATTGCATTACTTTACAGTCATTTAGCCGACGCTTTCATCCAAAGCGACTTACAATAAGTGCATCATTTAATATAGGAAATCAGGAGAACTACTAGTCATCAGAGGTCATAAGTTCATCTTCTCTCTAAACAAGCATCTAAACCAGTGCTAAAGTAAAAGCGCAAGAAAGAGATTTTGTTTTTTTTAATGAGTGAATACAATAAGTGCTAAGAACAAGGAACAGGGTAGTAGTTCTTAAAGAGGTGAGTTTTCAACCTGCGCTGAAGGATGGGCAGCGACTCCGCTGTCCTGACATCAGTGGGGAGTTCAGTCCACCACTGTGGGGCCAGGACAGAACCGAGCCGGGACCGGGTCCATCGGTAGCAGGGAGCCTCTGAGCGACGGGGTAACCAGGCGTCCCGAGGCCGCAGAGTGAAGTGGTCGGGTGGGGGTGTAGGGCTTGACCATGGCCTGGAGATAGGATGGAGCTGTTCCTTTCACTGCCCTGTAGGCTAGCACCAGAGTCTTAAACCGGATGCGAGCAGCTACTGGAAGCCGGTGTAGGGACGTGAGAAGGGGAGTTGTGTGGGAGAACTTAGGGCAGTTGAACACCAGACGGTCTAATAGTAGACCTTATTGTTACCAAATAGTAGATCAAATTGGTGCTGATAGTAGAAAATATTGTTGCTAATAGTAGACCTTATTGTGGCCAATAGTAGACCAAATTGGTGCTAATAGTAGACCATATTGGTGCTAATAATAGACCATATTAGTGCTAATAGTAGATGGTATTAGTGCTAATAGTAGATGGTATTGGTGCTAATAGTAAACCATATTGGTGCTAATAATAGATGGTATTGGTGCTAATAGTAGACCATACTGGTGCTAAAAGTAGAAAATATTGGTGCTAATAATAGATGGTATTGGTGCTAATAGTTGTTGGTATTGGTGCTAATAGTAGATGGTATTGCTGCTAATCATAGGTGGTATTGGTGCTTTTAGTGGGTGGTATTGGTGCTAATAGTAGATGGTATTGGAGCTAATAGTAGACCACATTGATGCCAATAGTATTGGTGCTAATAGTAGGTGGTATTGGTGCTAACAGTAGGTGGTATTGGTGCTAATAGTCGATTTTTTTGTGGTAATAGTAGGTGGAATTGGTGCTAATAGTACGTGGTATTAGTGCTCATAGTAGACCATATTGATGCTAATAGTAGACCACATTGATGCTAATAGTAGACCACATTGATGCTAATAGTAGGTGGTATTGATACTAATAGTAGACCAAACTGATGGTAATAGCAGGTGGTATTGGTGCTAACAGTAGTTGGTATTGGTGCTAATATTAGATAGTATTGGTGCTAATAAGAGATAGTATTGGTGCTAATAGTAGATGGAATTGGTGCTAATAGTAGACCATATTGATGCCAATAGTAGTATTTGTGCTAATAGTAGATGGTATTGGTGCTAATAGTAGACCATATTGATGCCAATAGTATTGGTGCTAATAGTAGGTGGTATTGGTGCTAATAGTAGGTGGTATTGGTGCTAATAGTAGATTTTATTGGTTCTAATAGTAGGTGGTATTGGTGCTAATAGTAGGTGGTAATGGTGCTCATAGTAGATGGTATTGGTGCTAATAGTAGACCATACTGGTGCTAAAAGTAGAAAATATTGGTGCTAATAATAGATGGTATTGGTGCTAATAGTTGTTGGTATTGGTGCTAATAGTAGATGGTATTGCTGCTAATCATAGGTGGTATTGGTGCTATTAGTGGGTGGTATTGGTGCTAATAGTAGATGGTATTGGAGCTAATAGTAGACCACATTGATGCCAATAGTATTGGTGCTAATAGTAGGTGGTATTGGTGCTAACAGTAGGTGGTATTGGTGCTAATAGTCGATTTTTTTGTGGTAATAGTAGGTGGAATTGGTGCTAATAGTACGTGGTATTAGTGCTCATAGTAGACCATATTGATGCTAATAGTAGACCACATTGATGCTAATAGTAGACCACATTGATGCTAATAGTAGGTGGTATTGATACTAATAGTAGACCAAACTGATGGTAATAGCAGGTGGTATTGGTGCTAACAGTAGTTGGTATTGGTGCTAATATTAGATAGTATTGGTGCTAATAAGAGATAGTATTGGTGCTAATAGTAGATGGAATTGGTGCTAATAGTAGACCATATTGATGCCAATAGTAGTATTTGTGCTAATAGTAGATGGTATTGGTGCTAATAGTAGACCATATTGATGCCAATAGTATTGGTGCTAATAGTAGGTGGTATTGGTGCTAATAGTAGGTGGTATTGGTGCTAATAGTAGATTTTATTGGTTCTAATAGTAGGTGGTATTGGTGCTAATAGTAGGTGGTAATGGTGCTCATAGTAGATGGTATTGGTGCTAATAGTAGACCATGTTGATGTTAATAGTAGACCATACTGATGCTAATAGTAGACCACATTGATGCTAATAATAGGTGGTGTTGGTGCTAATAGTAGATGGTATTGATGCTAATAGTAGATGGTATTGGTGCTATTAGTAGACCATATTGGTGCTAATAGTAGATGGTATTGATGCTAATAGTAGATGGTATTAGTGCTAATTGTAGATCACATTAATGCCAATAGTATTGGTGCTAATAGTAGGTGGTATTGGTGCTAATAGTAGATTTTATTGGTTCTAATAGTAGGTGGTATTGGTGCTAATAGTAGGTGGTAATGGTGCTCATAGTAGATGGTATTGGTGCTAATAGTAGACCATACTGGTGCTAAAAGTAGAAAATATTGGTGCTAATAATAGATGGTATTGGTGCTAATAGTTGTTGGTATTGGTGCTAATAGTAGATGGTATTGCTGCTAATCATAGGTGGTATTGGTGCTATTAGTGGGTGGTATTGGTGCTAATAGTAGATGGTATTGGAGCTAATAGTAGACCACATTGATGCCAATAGTATTGGTGCTAATAGTAGGTGGTATTGGTGCTAACAGTAGGTGGTATTGGTGCTAATAGTCGATTTTTTTGTGGTAATAGTAGGTGGAATTGGTGCTAATAGTACGTGGTATTAGTGCTCATAGTAGACCATATTGATGCTAATAGTAGACCACATTGATGCTAATAGTAGACCACATTGATGCTAATAGTAGGTGGTATTGATACTAATAGTAGACCAAACTGATGGTAATAGCAGGTGGTATTGGTGCTAACAGTAGTTGGTATTGGTGCTAATATTAGATAGTATTGGTGCTAATAAGAGATAGTATTGGTGCTAATAGTAGATGGAATTGGTGCTAATAGTAGACCATATTGATGCCAATAGTAGTATTTGTGCTAATAGTAGATGGTATTGGTGCTAATAGTAGACCATATTGATGCCAATAGTATTGGTGCTAATAGTAGGTGGTATTGGTGCTAATAGTAGGTGGTATTGGTGCTAATAGTAGATTTTATTGGTTCTAATAGTAGGTGGTATTGGTGCTAATAGTAGGTGGTAATGGTGCTCATAGTAGATGGTATTGGTGCTAATAGTAGACCATGTTGATGTTAATAGTAGACCATACTGATGCTAATAGTAGACCACATTGATGCTAATAATAGGTGGTGTTGGTGCTAATAGTAGATGGTATTGATGCTAATAGTAGATGGTATTGGTGCTATTAGTAGACCATATTGGTGCTAATAGTAGATGGTATTGATGCTAATAGTAGATGGTATTAGTGCTAATTGTAGATCACATTAATGCCAATAGTATTGGAGCTAATAGTAGATGGTATTGGTGCTAATAGTAGGTGGTAATGGTGCTCATAGTAGATGGTATTGGTGCTAATAGTAGACCATGTTGATGTTAATAGTAGACCATACCGATGCTAATAGTAGACCACATTGATGCTAATAATAGGTGGTGTTGGTGCTAATAGTAGATGGTATTGATGCTAATAGTAGATGGTATTGGTGCTATTAGTAGACCATATTGGTGCTAATAGTAGATGGTATTGATGCTAATAGTAGACCATGTTGATGTCAATAGTATTGGTGCTATTAGTAGATGGTATTGATGATAATAGTAGATGGTATTGCTGCTAATATGAGGTGGTATTGGTGCTAATAGTAGATGGTATTAGTCCTAATAGTAGGTGGTATTGGTACTAATAGTAGATGGTATTGGTGCTAATTGTAGATCACATTAATGCCAATAGTATTGGAGCTAATAGTAGATGGTATTGGTGCTAATAGTAGACCATATTGGTGTTAATAGTAGACCATATCGATGCCAATAGTATTGGCGCTAATAATAGATGGTATTGGTGCTAATAGTAGACCATATTGACGCCAATAACATTGGTGCTATTAGTAGGTGGTATTGGTGCTAATAGTAGATTGTATTGGTGCTAATAGTAGGTGGTATTGGTCCTAATAGTAGATGGTATTGGCGCTAATAGCAGATGGTTTTGGTGCTAACAGTAGATGGTAATGCTGCTAATCGTAGGTGGTATTGGTGCTATTAGTAGGTGGTATTGGTGCTAATAGTAGATGGTATTGGAGCTAATAGTAGACCACATTGACGCCAATAGTATTGGTGCTATTAGTAGACCATATTGGTGCTAATAGTAGATGGTATTGATGCTAATAGTAGACCGTGTTGATGCCAATAGTATTGGTGCTATTAGTAGATGATATTGATGCTAATAGTATATGGTATTGCTGCCAATAGTAGGTGGTATTGGTGCTAATAGTAGATGGTATTAGTACTAATAGTAGGTGGTATTGGTGCTAATAGTAGATGGTATTGGTGCTAATAATAGATTACATTAATGCCAATAGTATTGGAGCTAATAGTAGACCATATTGGTGTTAATAGTAGACCATATCGATGCCAATAGTACTGGCGCTAATAATAGATGGTATTGGTGCTAATAGTAGACCATATTGATGCCAATAACATTGGTGCTATTAGTAGGTAGTATTGGTGCTAATAGTAGGTGGTATTGATGCTAATAGTAGATGGTTTCGGTGCTAACAGTAGATGGTATTGCTGCTAATCGTAGGTGGTATTGGTGCTATTAGTAGGTTGTATTGGTGCTAATAGTAGATGGTATTGGAGCTAATAGTAGACCACATTGATGCCAATAGTATTGGTGCTAATAGTAGGTGGTAATGGTACTAATAGTAGATGGTATTGGTGCTAATTGTAGATCACATTAATGCCAATAGTATTGGAGCTAATAGTAGATGGTATTGGTGCTAATAGTAGACCATATTGGTGTTAATAGTAGACCATATCGATGCCAATAGTATTGGCGCTAATAATAGGTGGTATTGGTGCTAATAGTAGACCATATTGACGCCAATAACATTGGTGCTATTAGTAGGTGGTATTGGTGCTAATAGTAGATTGTATTGGTGCTAATAGTAGGTGGTATTGGTCCTAATAGTAGATGGTATTGGCGCTAATAGCAGATGGTTTTGGTGCTAACAGTAGATGGTAATGCTGCTAATCGTAGGTGGTATTGGTGCTATTAGTAGGTGGTATTGGTGCTAATAGTAGATGGTATTGGAGCTAATAGTAGACCACATTGACGCCAATAGTATTGGTGCTATTAGTAGACCATATTGGTGCTAATAGTAGATGGTATTGATGCTAATAGTAGACCATGTTGATGCCAATAGTATTGGTGCTATTAGTAGATGGTATTGATACTAACAGTAGATGGTATTACTGCTAATAGTAGATGGTATAAGTGCTAATAGTAGGTGGTATTGGTGCTAATAGTAGATGGTATTGGTGCTAATAGTAGATCACATTAATGCCAATAGTATTGTAGCTAATAGTAGATGGTATTGGTGCTAATAGTAGACCATATTGGTGTTAATAATAGACCATATCGATGCCAATAGTACTGGCGCTAATAATAGATGGTATTGGTGCTAATAGTAGGTGGTATTGATGCTAATAGTAGATGGTTTTGGTGCTAACAGTAGATGGTATTGCTGCTAATCGTAGGTGGTATTGGTGCTATTAGTAGGTGGTATTGGTGCTAATAGTAGATGGTATTGGAGCTAATAGGAGACCACATTGATGCCAATAGTATTGGTGCTAATAGTAGGTGGTAATGGTGCTAATAGTAGGTGGTATTGGTGCTCATAGTAGATGGTATTGGTGCTAATAGTAGACCATATTGATGCTAACAGTAGACAGCATTGATGCTAATAGTAAGTGGTATTGATGCTAATAGTAGACCAAACTGATGCTAATAGTAGGTGGTATTGGTGCTAACAGTAGATGGTATTGATGCTAATAGTAGACGGTATTGGTGCTAACAGCCGATAGTATTGGTGCTAATAGTAGATGGTATTGGTGCTAATAGTAGACCATATTGATGCCAATAGTATTGGTGCTAACAGTAGATGGTATTGGTGCTAATAGCAGACCATATTGATGCCAATAGTATTGGTGCTAATAGTAGATGGTATTGGTGCTAATAGTAGACCATATTGATGCCAATAGTATTGGTGCTAACAGTAGATGGTATTGGTGCTAATAGCAGACCATATTGATGCCAATAGTATTGATGCTAATAGTAGGTGGTATTGGTGCTAAAAGTAGACCATATTGATGCTAATAGTAGACCACATTGATGCTAATAATAGGTTGTGTTGGTGCTAATAGTAGATGGTATTGCTGCTAATAGTAGGTGGTATTGGTGCTAATAGTAGATGGTATTGCTGCTAATCATAGGTGGTATTGGTGCTATTAGTGGGTGGTATTGGTGCTAATAGTAGATGGTATTGGAGCTAATAGTAGACCACATTGATGCCAATAGTATTGGTGCTAATAGTAGGTTGTATTGGTGCTAACAGTAGGTGGTATTGGTGCTAATAGTCGATTTTATTTGTGCTAATAGTAGGTGGAATTGGTGCTAATAGTACGTGGTATTAGTGCTCATAGTAGACCATATTGATGCTAATAGTAGACCATAATGATGCTAATAGTAGACCACATTGATGCGTATAGTAGGTGGTATTGATACTAATAGTAGACCAAACTGATGCTAATAGCAGGTGGTATTGGTGCTAACAGTAGTTGGTATTGGTGCTAATATTAGATAGTATTGGTGCTAATAACAGATAGTATTTGTGGTAATAGTAGATGGTGCTAATAGTAGACCATATTGATGCCAATAGTAGTATTTGTGCTAATAGTAGATGGTATTGGTGCTAATAGTAGACCATATTGATGCCAATAGTATTGGTGCTAATAGTAGGTGGTATTGGTGCTAATAGTAGGTGGTATTGGTGCTAATAGTAGATTTTATTGGTTCTAATAGTAGGTGGTATTGGTGCTAATAGTAGGTGGTAATGGTGCTCATAGTAGATGGTATTGGTGCTAATAGTAGACCATGTTGATGTTAATAGTAGACCATACTGATGCTAATAGTAGACCACATTGATGCTAATAATAGGTGGTGTTGGTGCTAATAGTAGATGGTATTGATGCTAATAGTAGATGGTATTGGTGCTATTAGTAGACCATATAGGTGCTAATAGTAGGTGGTATTGATGCTAATAGTAGACCATGTTGATGTCAATAGTATTGGTGCTATTAGTAGATGGTATTGATGGTAATAGTAGATGGTATTGCTGCTAATATGAGGTGGTATTGGTGCTAATAGTAGATGGTATTAGTGCTAATAGTAGGTGGTATTGGTACTAATAGTAGATGGTATTGGTGCTAATAGTAGATCACATTAATGCCAATAGTATTGGAGCTAATAGTAGATTGTATTGGTGCTAATAGTAGGTGGTATTGGTCCTAATAGTAGATGGTATTGGCGCTAATAGCAGATGGTTTTGGTGCTAACAGTAGATGGTATTGCTGCTAATCGTAGGTGGTATTGGTGCTATTAGTAGGTGGTATTGGTGCTAATAGTAGATGGTATTGGAGCTAATAGTAGACCACATTGACGCCAATAGTATTGGTGCTATTAGTAGACTATATTGGTGCTAATAGTAGATGGTATTGATGCTAATAGTAGACCATGTTGATGCCAATAGTATTGGTGGTATTAGTAGATGGTATTGATGCTAATAGTATATGGTATTGCTGCTAATAGTAGGTGGTATTGGTGCTAATAGTAGATGGTATTAGTACTAATAGTAGGTGGTATTGGTGCTAATAGTAGATGGTATTGGTGCTAATAATAGATTACATTAATGCCAATAGTATTGGAGCTAATAGTAGACCATATTGGAGCTAATAGTAGACCACATTGATGCCAATAGTATTGGTGCTAATAGTAGGTGGTAATGGTACTAATAGTAGATGGTATTGGTGCTAATTGTAGATCACATTAATGCCAATAGTATTGGAGCTAATAGTAGATGGTATTGGTGCTAATAGTAGACCATATTGGTGTTAATAGTAGACCATATCGATGCCAATAGTATTGGCGCTAATAATAGATGGTATTGCTGCTAATAGTAGACCATATTGACGCCAATAACATTGGTGCTATTAGTAGGTGGTATTGGTGCTAATAGTAGATTGTATTGGTGCTAATAGTAGGTGGTATTGGTCCTAATAGTAGATGGTATTGGCGCTAATAGCAGATGGTTTTGGTGCTAACAGTAGATGGTAATGCTGCTAATCGTAGGTGGTATTGGTGCTATTAGTAGGTGGTATTGGTGCTAATAGTAGATGGTATTGGAGCTAATAGTAGACCACATTGACGCCAATAGTATTGGTGTTATTAGTAGACCATATTGGTGCTAATAGTAGATGGTATTGATGCTAATAGTAGACCATGTTGATGCCAATAGTATTGGTGCTATTAGTAGATGGTATTGATACTAACAGTAGATGGTATTGCTGCTAATAGTAGATGGTATTAGTGCTAATAGTAGGTGGTATTGGTGCTAATAGTAGATGGTATTGGTGCTAATAGTAGATCACATTAATGCCAATAGTATTTGAGCTAATAGTAGATGGTATTGGTGCTAATAGTAGACCATATTGGTGTTAATAATAGACCATATCGATGCCAATAGTACTGGCGCTAATAATAGATGGTATTGGTGCTAATAGTAGGTGGTATTGATGCTAATAGTAGATGGTTTTGGTGCTAACAGTAGATGGTATTGCTGCTAATCGTAGGTGGTATTGGTGCTATTAGTAGGTGGTATTGGTGCTAATAGTAGATGGTATTGGAGCTAATAGTAGACCACATTGATGCCAATAGTATTGGTGCTAATAGTAGGTGGTAATGGTGCTAATAGTAGGTGGTATTGGTGCTCATAGTAGATGGTATTGGTGCTAATAGTAGACCATATTGATGCTAACAGTAGACAGCATTGATGCTAATAGTAAGTGGTATTGATGCTAATAGGAGACCAAACTGATGCTAATAGTAGGTGGTATTGGTGCTAACAGTAGATGGTATTGATGCTAATAGTAGACGGTATTGGTGCTAACAGCCGATAGTGTTGGTGCTAATAGTAGATGGTATTGGTGCTAATAGTAGACCATATTGATGCCAATAACATTGGTGCTATTAGTAGATGGTATTGGTGCTAATAGCAGACCATATTGATGCCAATAGTATTGGTGCTAATAGTAGATGGTATTGGTGCTAATAGTAGACCATATTGATGCCAATAGTATTTGTGCTAACAGTAGATGGTATTGGTGCTAATAGCAGACCATATTGATGCCAATAGTATTGATGCTAATAGTAGGTGGTATTGGTGCTAAAAGTAGACCATATTGATGCTAATAGTAGACCACATTGATGCTAATAATAGGTTGTGTTGGTGCTAATAGTAGATGGTATTGCTGCTAATAGTAGGTGGTATTGGTGCTAATAGTAGATGGTATTGCTGCTAATCATAGGTGGTATTGGTGCTATTAGTGGGTGGTATTGGTGCTAATAGTAGATGGTATTGTAATAGTAGACCACATTGATGCCAATAGTATTGGTGCTAATAGTAGGTGGTATTGATGCTAACAGTAGGTGGTATTGGTGCTAATAGTCGATTTTATTTGTGCTAATAGTAGGTGGAATTGGTGCTAATAGTACGTGGTATTAGTGCTCATAGTAGACCATATTGATGCTAATAGTAGACCATATTGATGCTAATAGTAGACCACATTGATGCTAATAGTAGGTGGTATTGATACTAATAGTAGACCAAACTGATGCTAATAGCAGGTGGTATTGGTGCTAACAGTAGTTGGTATTGGTGCTAATATTAGATAGTATTGGTGCTAATAAGAGATAGTATTGGTGCTAATAGTAGATGGTGCTAATAGTAGACCGTATTGATGCCAATAGTAGTATTTGTGCTAATAGTAGATGGTATTGGTGCTAATAGTAGACCATATTGATGCCAATAGTATTGGTGCTAATAGTAGGTGGTATTGGTGCAAATAGTAGGTGGTATTGGTGCTAATAGTAGATTTTATTGGTTCTAATAGTAGGTGGTATTGGTGCTAATAGTAGGTGGTAATGGTGCTCATAGTAGATGGTATTGGTGCTAATAGTAGACCATGTTGATGTTAATAGTAGACCATACTGATGCTAATAGTAGACCACATTGATGCTAATAATAGGTGGTGTTGGTGCTAATAGTAGATGGTATTGATGCTAATAGTAGATGGTATTGGTGCTATTAGTAGACCATATAGGTGTTAATAGTAGATGGTATTGATGTTAATAGTAGACCATGTTGATGTCAATAGTATTGGTGCTATTAGTAGATGGTATTGATGGTAATAGTAGACCATATTGGTGGTAATAGTAGACCATATCGATGCCAATAGTATTGGCGCTAATAATAGATGGTATTGGTGCTAATAGTAGACCATATTGATGCCAATAACATTGGTGCTATTAGTAGGTGGTATTGGTGCTAATAGTAGATTGTATTGGTGCTAATAGTAGGTGGTATTGGTCCTAATAGTAGATGGTATTGGCGCTAATAGCAGATGGTTTTGGTGCTAACAGTAGATGGTATTGCTGCTAATCGTAGGTGGTATTGGTGCTATTAGTAGGTGGTATTGGTGCTAATAGTAGATGGTATTGGAGCTAATAGTAGACCACATTGACGCCAATAGTATTGGTGCTATTAGTAGACCATATTGGTGCTAATAGTAGATGGTATTGATGCTAATAGTAGACCATGTTGATGCCAATAGTATTGGTGCTATTAGTAGATGGTATTGATGCTAATAGTATATGGTATTGCTGCTAATAGTAGGTGGTATTGGTGCTAATAGTAGATGGTATTAGTACTAATAGTAGGTGGTATTGGTGCTAATAGTAGATGGTATTGGTGCTAATAATAGATTACATTAATGCCAATAGTGTTGGAGCTAATAGTAGACCATATTGGTGTTAATAGTAGACCATATCGATGCCAATAGTACTGGCGCTAATAATAGATGGTATTGGTGCTAATAGTAGACCATATTGATGCCAATAACATTGGTGCTATTAGTAGGTAGTATTGGTGCTAATAGTAGGTGGTATTGATGCTAATAGTAGATGGTTTCGGTGCTAACAGTAGATGGTATTGCTGCTAATCGTAGGTGGTATTGGTGCTATTAGTAGGTTGTATTGGTGCTAATAGTAGATGGTATTGGAGCTAATAGTAGACCACATTGATGCCAATAGTATTGGTGCTAATAGTAGGTGGTAATGGTACTAATAGTAGATGGTATTGGTGCTAATTGTAGATCACATTAATGCCAATAGTATTGGAGCTAATAGTAGATGGTATTGGTGCTAATAGTAGACCATATTGGTGTTAATAGTAGACCATATCGATGCGAATAGTACTGGCGCTAATAATAGATGGTATTGGTGCTAATAGTAGACCATATTGACGCCAATAACATTGGTGCTATTAGTAGGTGGTATTGGTGCTAATAGTAGATTGTATTGGTGCTAATAGTAGGTGGTATTGGTCCTAATAGTAGATGGTATTGGCGCTAATAGCAGATGGTTTTGGTGCTAACAGTAGATGGTAATGCTGCTAATCGTAGGTGGTATTGGTGCTATTAGTAGGTGGTATTGGTGCTAATAGTAGATGGTATTGGAGCTAATAGTAGACCACATTGACGCCAATAGTATTGGTGCTATTAGTAGACCATATTGGTGCTAATAGTAGATGGTATTGATGCTAATAGTATATGGTATTAGTGCTAATAGTAGGTGGTATTGGTGCTAATAGTAGATGGTATTGGTGCTAATAGTAGATCAAATTAATGCCAATAGTATTTGAGCTAATAGTAGATGGTATTGGTGCTAATAGTAGACCATATTGGTGTTAATAATAGACCATATCGATGCCAATAGTACTGTCGCTAATAATAGATGGTATTGGTGCTAATAGTAGGTGGTATTGATGCTAATAGTAGATGGTTTTGGTGCTAACAGTAGATGGTATTGCTGCTAATCGTAGGTGGTATTGGTGCTATTAGTAGGTGGTATTGGTGCTAATAGTAGATGGTATTGGAGCTAATAGTAGACCACATTGATGCCAATAGTATTGGTGCTAATAGTAGGTGGTAATGGTGCTAATAGTAGGTGGTATTGGTGCTCATAGTAGATGGTATTGGTGCTAATAGTAGACCATATTGATGCCAATAGTATTGGTGCTAATAGTAGGTGGTATTGGTGCTAATAGTAGGTGGTATTGGTGCTAATAGTAGATTTTATTGGTTCTAATAGTAGGTGGTATTGGTGCTAATAGTAGGTGGTAATGGTGCTCATAGTAGATGGTATTGGTGCTAATAGTAGACCATGTTGATGTTAATAGTAGACCATACTGATGCTAATAGTAAACCACATTGATGCTAATAATAGGTGGTGTTGGTGCTAATAGTAGATGGTATTGATGCTAATAGTAGATGGTATTGGTGCTATTAGTAGACCATATAGGTGCTAATAGTAGATGGTATTGATGTTAATAGTAGACCATGTTGATGTCAATAGTATTGGTGCTATTAGTAGATGGTATTGATGGTAATAGTAGACCATATTGGTGGTAATAGTAGACCATATCGATGCCAATAGTATTGGCGCTAATAATAGATGGTATTGGTGCTAATAGTAGACCATATTGATGCCAATAACATTGGTGCTATTAGTGGGTGGTATTGGTGCTAATAGTAGATTGTATTGGTGCTAATAGTAGGTGGTATTGGTCCTAATAGTAGATGGTATTGGCGCTAATAGCAGATGGTTTTGGTGCTAACAGTAGATGGTATTGCTGCTAATCGTAGGTGGTATTGGTGCTATTAGTAGGTGGTATTGGTGCTAATAGTAGATGGTATTGGAGCTAATAGTAGACCACATTGACGCCAATAGTATTGGTGCTATTAGTAGACCATATTGGTGCTAATAGTAGATGGTATTGATGCTAATAGTAGACCATGTTGATGCCAATAGTATTGGTGCTATTAGTAGATGGTATTGATGCTAATAGTATATGGTATTGCTGCTAATAGTAGGTGGTATTGGTGCTAATAGTAGATGGTATTAGTACTAATAGTAGGTGGTATTGGTGCTAATAGTAGATGGTATTGGTGCTAATAATAGATTACATTAATGCCAATAGTAATGGAGCTAATAGTAGACCATATTGGTGTTAATAGTAGACCATATCGATGCCAATAGTACTGGCGCTAATAATAGATAGTATTGGTGCTAATAGTAGACCATATTGATGCCAATAACATTGGTGCTATTAGTAGGTAGTATTGGTGCTAATAGTAGGTGGTATTGATGCTAATAGTAGATGGTTTCGGTGCTAACAGTAGATGGTATTGCTGCTAATCGTAGGTGGTATTGGTGCTATTAGTAGGTTGTATTGGTGCTAATAGTAGATGGTATTGGAGCTAATAGTAGACCACATTGATGCCAATAGTATTGGTGCTAATAGTAGGTGGTATTGGTACTAATAGTAGATGGTATTGGTGCTAATTGTAGATCACATTAATGCCAATAGTATTGGAGCTAATAGTAGATGGTATTTGTGCTAATAGTAGACCATATTGGTGTTAATAGTAGACCATATCAATGCGAATAGTATTGGCGCTAATAATAGATGGTATTGGTGCTAATAGTAGACCATATTGACGCCAATAACATTGGTGCTATTAGTAGGTGGTATTGGTGCTAATAGTAGATTGTATTGGTGCTAATAGTAGGTGGTATTGGTCCTAATAGTAGATGGTATTGGCGCTAATAGCAGATGGTTTTGGTGCTAACAGTAGATGGTAATGCTGCTAATCGTAGGTGGTATTGGTGCTATTAGTAGGTGGTATTGGTGCTAATAGTAGATGGTATTGGAGCTAATAGTAGACCACATTGACGCCAATAGTATTGGTGCTATTAGTAGACCATATTGGTGCTAATAGTAGATGGTATTGATGCTAATAGTATATGGTATTAGTGCTAATAGTAGGTGGTATTGGTGCTAATAGTAGATGGTATTGGTGCTAATAGTAGATCAAATTAATGCCAATAGTATTTGAGCTAATAGTAGATGGTATTGGTGCTAATAGTAGACCATATTGGTGTTAATAATAGACCATATCGATGCCAATAGTACTGGCGCTAATAATAGATGGTATTGGTGCTAATAGTAGGTGGTATTGATGCTAATAGTAGATGGTTTTGGTGCTAACAGTAGATGGTATTGCTGCTAATCGTAGGTGGTATTGGTGCTATTAGTAGGTGGTATTGGTGCTAATAGTAGATGGTATTGGAGCTAATAGTAGACCACATTGACGCCAGTAGTATTGGTGCTATTAGTAGACCATATTGGTGCTAATAGTAGATGGTATTGATGCTAATAGTAGACCATGTTGATGCCAATAGTATTGGTGCTATTAGTAGATGGTATTGATGCTAATAGTATATGGTATTGCTGCTAATAGTAGGTGGTATTGGTGCTAATAGTAGATGGTATTAGTACTAATAGTAGGTGGTATTGGTGCTAATAGTAGATGGTATTGGTGCTAATAATAGATTACATTAATGCCAATAGTAATGGAGCTAATAGTAGACCATATTGGTGTTAATAGTAGTCCATATCGATGCCAATAGTACTGGCGCTAATAATAGATAGTATTGGTGCTAATAGTAGACCATATTGATGCCAATAACATTGGTGCTATTAGTAGGTAGTATTGGTGCTAATAGTAGGTGGTATTGATGCTAATAGTAGATGGTTTCGGTGCTAACAGTAGATGGTATTGCTGCTAATCGTAGGTGGTATTGGTGCTATTAGTAGGTTGTATTGGTGCTAATAGTAGATGGTATTGGAGCTAATAGTAGACCACATTGATGCCAATAGTATTGGTGCTAATAGTAGGTGGTATTGGTACTAATAGTAGATGGTATTGGTGCTAATTGTAGATCACATTAATGCCAATAGTATTGGAGCTATTAGTAGACCATATTGGTGCTAATAGTAGATGGTATTGATGCTAATAGTATATGGTATTAGTGCTAATAGTAGGTGGTATTGGTGCTAATAGTAGATGGTATTGGTGCTAATAGTAGATCAAATTAATGCCAATAGTATTTGAGCTAATAGTAGATGGTATTGGTGCTAATAGTAGACCATATTGGTGTTAATAATAGACCATATCGATGCCAATAGTACTGGCGCTAATAATAGATGGTATTGGTGCTAATAGTAGGTGGTATTGATGCTAATAGTAGATGGTTTTGGTGCTAACAGTAGATGGTATTGCTGCTAATCGTAGGTGGTATTGGTGCTATTAGTAGGTGGTATTGGTGCTAATAGTAGATGGTATTGGAGCTAATAGTAGACCACATTGATGCCAATAGTATTGGTGCTAATAGTAGGTGGTAATGGTGCTAATAGTAGGTGGTATTGGTGCTCATAGTAGATGGTATTGGTGCTAATAGTAGACCATATTGATGCCAATAGTATTGGTGCTAATAGTAGGTGGTATTGGTGCTAATAGTAGGTGGTATTGGTGCTAATAGTAGATTTTATTGGTTCTAATAGTAGGTGGTATTGGTGCTAATAGTAGGTGGTAATGGTGCTCATAGTAGATGGTATTGGTGCTAATAGTAGACCATGTTGATGTTAATAGTAGACCATACTGATGCTAATAGTAAACCACATTGATGCTAATAATAGGTGGTGTTGGTGCTAATAGTAGATGGTATTGATGCTAATAGTAGATGGTATTGGTGCTATTAGTAGACCATATAGGTGCTAATAGTAGATGGTATTGATGTTAATAGTAGACCATGTTGATGTCAATAGTATTGGTGCTATTAGTAGATGGTATTGATGGTAATAGTAGACCATATTGGTGGTAATAGTAGACCATATCGATGCCAATAGTATTGGCGCTAATAATAGATGGTATTGGTGCTAATAGTAGACCATATTGATGCCAATAACATTGGTGCTATTAGTGGGTGGTATTGGTGCTAATAGTAGATTGTATTGGTGCTAATAGTAGGTGGTATTGGTCCTAATAGTAGATGGTATTGGCGCTAATAGCAGATGGTTTTGGTGCTAACAGTAGATGGTATTGCTGCTAATCGTAGGTGGTATTGGTGCTATTAGTAGGTGGTATTGGTGCTAATAGTAGATGGTATTGGAGCTAATAGTAGACCACATTGACGCCAATAGTATTGGTGCTATTAGTAGACCATATTGGTGCTAATAGTAGATGGTATTGATGCTAATAGTAGACCATGTTGATGCCAATAGTATTGGTGCTATTAGTAGATGGTATTGATGCTAATAGTATATGGTATTGCTGCTAATAGTAGGTGGTATTGGTGCTAATAGTAGATGGTATTAGTACTAATAGTAGGTGGTATTGGTGCTAATAGTAGATGGTATTGGTGCTAATAATAGATTACATTAATGCCAATAGTAATGGAGCTAATAGTAGACCATATTGGTGTTAATAGTAGACCATATCGATGCCAATAGTACTGGCGCTAATAATAGATGGTATTGGTGCTAATAGTAGACCATATTGATGCCAATAACATTGGTGCTATTAGTAGGTAGTATTGGTGCTAATAGTAGGTGGTATTGATGCTAATAGTAGATGGTTTCGGTGCTAACAGTAGATGGTATTGCTGCTAATCGTAGGTGGTATTGGTGCTATTAGTAGGTTGTATTGGTGCTAATAGTAGATGGTATTGGAGCTAATAGTAGACCACATTGATGCCAATAGTATTGGTGCTAATAGTAGGTGGTAATGGTACTAATAGTAGATGGTATTGGTGCTAATAGTAGACCATATTGGTGTTAATAGTAGACCATATCGATGCCAATAGTATTGGCGCTAATAATAGATGGTATTGGTGCTAATAGTAGACCATATTGGTGTTAATAGTAGACCATATCGATGCCAATAGTCTACTACTACTACTTTCGGCTGCTCCCGTTAGGGGTCGCCACAGCGGATCATCCGTTTCCATTTCTTCCTGTCTTCTGCGTCTTCCTCTGTCACACCAGCCACCTGCATGTCTTCCCTCACCACATCCATAAACCTCCTCTTTGGCCTTCCTCTTCTCCTCTTCCCTGGCAGCTCCATATTCAGCATCCTTCTCCCAATATACTCAGCATCTCTCCTCCACACATGTCCAAGCCATCTCAATCTTGCCTCTCTTGCTTTGTCTCCAAACCGTCCAACCTGAGCGGTCCCTCTAATATAATCGTTCCTAATCCTGTCCTTCTTCGTTACTCCCAGTGAAAATCTTAGCATCTTCATCTCTGCCACCTCCAGCTCCGCCTCCTGTCTTTTCGTCAGTGCCACTGTCTCCAAACCATATAACATAGCTGGTCTCACAACCATCTTGTAAAGTTTCCCTTTAACTCTTGTTGGTACCCTTCTGTCGCAAATCACTCCTGACACACTTCTCCACCCACTCCAACCTGCCTGCACTCTCTTTTTCACCTCTCTACTGCACTCCCCGTTACTTTGGACAGTTGACCCCAAGTATTTAAATTCAGATGTCTTTGTCACCTCCACTCCTTGCATCCTGACCATTCCACTGTCCTCTCTCTCATTCACGCATAGGTATTCCGTCTTGCTCCTACTGACTTTCATTCCTCTTCTCTCCAGTGCACACCTCCACCTCTCCAGGCTCTCCTCAACCTGCACCCTACTCTCGCTACAGATCACAATGTCATCCGCGAACATCATCGTCCATGGAGACTCCTGCCTGATCTTGTCCGTCAACCTGTCCATCACCATTGCAAACAAGAAAGGGCTAAGAGCCGATCCTTGATGTAATCCCACCTCCACCTTGAACCCATCTGTCATTCCAACCGCACACCTCACCACTGTCACACTTCCCTCATACGTATCCTGCACCACTCCTACATACTTCTCTGCAACTCCTGACTTCCTCATACAATACCACACCTCCTCTCTCGGCACTCTGTCATAAGCTTTCTCTAAATCTACAAAGACACAATGCAACTCTTTCTGGCCTTCTCTATACTTCTCAATCAACATTCTCAAAGCAAACATCGCATCTGTGGTGCTCTTTCGTGGCATGAAACCATACTGCTGCTCGCTGATCGTCACCTCTCCTCTTAACCTAGCTTCTATTACTCTTTCCCAAATCTTCATGCTGTGGCTGATCAACTTTATACCTCTGTAGTTGTTACAGTTCTGCACATCGCCCTTGTTCTTGAAAATCGGTACCAGTATGCTTCTTCTCCACTCCTCAGGCATCCTCTCACTTTCCAGGATTGTGTTAAACAATCTAGTTAGAAACTCCACTGCCATCTCTCCTAAACATCTCCATGCCTTCACAGGTATGTTATCAGGACCAACTGCCTTTCCACTCTTCATCCTCTTCATAGCTGCCCTCACTTCCTCCTTGCTAATCTGCTGAACTTCCTGATTCACTATCCCTACATCATCCAACCTTCTCTCTCTCTCATTTTCTTCATTCATCAGCCCCTCAAAGTACTCCTTCCACCTTCTTAGCACACTCTCCTCACTTGTCAGCACATTTCCATCTCTATCCTTGATCGCCCTAACTTGCTGCACATCCTTTGCAGCTTGGTCCCTCTGTCTAGCCAATCGGTACAAGTCCTTTTCTCCTTCCTTAGTGTCTAATCTGTCATACAACTCACCATACGCCTTTTCCTTTGCCTTTGCCACCTCTCTCTTTGCTTTACGCTGCATCTCCTTGTACTCCTGTCTACTTTCTTCATCTCTCTGACTATCCCACTTCTTCTTTGCCAACCTTTTCCTCTGTATACTTTGCTGTACTTCCTCATTCCACCACCAAGTCTCCTTGTCTTCCTTCCTCTGTCCTGATGACACACCAAGTACCTTCCTAGCTGTCTCCCTCACTATTTCTGCAGTGGTTTTCCAGCCATCTGGCAACTCTTCACTACCACCCAGTGCCTGTCTTAACTCCTGCCTGAACTCCACACAACAGTCTTCCTTCTTCAACTTCCACCATTTGATCTTCGGCTGTGTCTTCACTCGCTTCCTCTTCTTGGTCTCCAAAGTCATCCTACAGACCACCATCCGATGCTGCCTGGCTACGCTCTCCCCTGTCACCACCTTGCAGTCTCCAATCCCTTTTAGATGGCGCCTTCTACATAAGATATAGTCCACCTGTGTGCACTTTCCTCCACTCTTGTACGTCACCCTGTGTTCCTCCCTCTTCTAGAAATATGTATTCACCACAGCCATTTCCATCCTTTTCGCAAAATCCACCACCATCTGTCCTTCCACATTTCTCTTCTTGACTCCATACCTTCCCATCACCTCCTCATCACCTCTGTTCCCTTCACCAACATGTCCATTGAAGTCCGCTCCAATCACCACTCTCTCCTCCTTGGGTACCCTCTCCACCATGTCGTCCAACTCACTCCAGAATTCTTCTTTTTCATCCATCTCACACCCAACTTGCGGGGCATATGCGCTGATAACATTCAGCAATAAACCTTCAATTTCCAGCTTCATACTCATCACTCTGTCTGACACTCTCTTCACCTCCAGCACGCTCTTGACATACTCTTCCTTCAGAATTACCCCTACCCCATTACTCCTCCCATTCACACCATGGTAGAAGAGTTTGAACCCACCTCCGATACTCCTGGCCTTACTCCCCTTCCACCTGGTCTCTTGCACACACAGTATGCCTACCTTTCTTCTTTCCATCATGTCAGCCAGCTCTCTCCCTTTACCAGTCATAGTGCCAACATTCAAAGTTCCAACTCTCACCTCCACATGCCTACCCTTCCTCCTCTCTAGCTGCCTCTGAACATGCTTTCCTCCTCTCCTTCTCCTTCGCCCAACAGTAGCATAGTTTCCACCGACACCCTGCTGGTTAATAGTACCGGTGGCGGTCGTTGGTAACCCGGGCCTCGACCGATCCGGTATGTAAGTCTTATTTATGATCCGCATATTTGATTTGCCAAAGATTTTACGCCGGATGCCCTTCCTGACGCAACCCTCCCCATTTGTCCGGGCTTGGGACCGGCACTAAGGATGCACTGGCTTGTGCATCCTCAGTGGCTGGGTTATATCGATGCCAATAGTATTGGCGCTAATAATAGATGGTATTGGTGCTAATAGTAGACCATATTGACGCCAATAACATTGGTGCTATTAGTAGGTGGTATTGGTGCTAATAGTAGATTGTATTGGTGCTAATAGTAGGTGGTATTGGTCCTAATAGTAGATGGTATTGGCGCTAATAGCAGATGGTTTTGGTGCTAACAGTAGATGGTAATGCTGCTAATCGTAGGTGGTATTGGTGCTATTAGTAGGTGGTATTGGTGCTAATAGTAGATGGTATTGGAGCTAATAGTAGACCACATTGACGCCAATAGTATTGGTGCTATTAGTAGACCATATTGGTGCTAATAGTAGATGGTATTGATGCTAATAGTAGACCATGTTGATGCCAATAGTATTGGTGCTATTAGTAGATGGTATTGATACTAACAGTAGATGGTATTGCTGCTAATAGTAGATGGTATTAGTGCTAATAGTAGGTGGTATTGGTGCTAATAGTAGATGGTATTGGTGCTAATAGTAGATCACATTAATGCCAATAGTATTTGAGCTAATAGTAGATGGTATTGGTGCTAATAGTAGACCATATTGGTGTTAATAATAGACCATATCGATGCCAATAGTACTGGCGCTAATAATAGATGGTATTGGTGCTAATAGTAGGTGGTATTGATGCTAATAGTAGATGGTTTTGGTGCTAACAGTAGATGGTATTGCTGCTAATCGTAGGTGGTATTGGTGCTATTAGTAGGTGGTATTGGTGCTAATAGTAGATGGTATTGGAGCTAATAGTAGACCACATTGATGCCAATAGTATTGGTGCTAATAGTAGGTGGTAATGGTGCTAATAGTAGGTGGTATTGGTGCTCATAGTAGATGGTATTGGTGCTAATAGTAGACCATATTGATGCTAACAGTAGACAGCATTGATGCTAATAGTAAGTGGTATTGATGCTAATAGGAGACCAAACTGATGCTAATAGTAGGTGGTATTGGTGCTAACAGTAGATGGTATTGATGCTAATAGTAGACGGTATTGGTGCTAACAGCCGATAGTATTGGTGCTAATAGTAGATGGTATTGGTGCTAATAGTAGACCATATTGATGCCAATAGTATTGGTGCTAACAGTAGATGGTATTGGTGCTAATAGCAGACCATATTGATGCCAATAGTATTGGTGCTAATAGTAGATGGTATTGGTGCTAATAGTAGACCATATTGATGCCAATAGTATTGGTGCTAACAGTAGATGGTATTGGTGCTAATAGCAGACCATATTGATGCCAATAGTATTGATGCTAATAGTAGGTGGTATTGGTGCTAAAAGTAGACCATATTGATGCTAATAGTAGACCACATTGATGCTAATAATAGGTTGTGTTGGTGCTAATAGTAGATGGTATTGCTGCTAATAGTAGGTGGTATTGGTGCTAATAGTAGATGGTATTAGTGCTAATAGTACATGGTATTGGTGCTAATAGTAGATAACATTGATGCCAATAGTATTGGTGCTAATAGTAGACCATATTGGTGCTCATAGTAGACCATATCGATGCCAATAGTATTGACGCTAATAATAGATGGTATTGGTGCTAATAGTAGACCATATTGATGCCAATAGCATTGGTGCTAATAGTATGAGGTATTGGTACTAATAGTAGGTGGTATTTGTGCTAATAGTAGATGGAATTGGTGCTAGTAGTAGGTGGTATTGGTACTAATAGTAGTCCATATTGATGCTAATAGTGGGGCTAACGTGTCTTATTAGTAGTTTACAGTATTGGTGCTCACAGTAGATGGTATTGGTGTTAAAAGTAGGTGGTATTGGTGCTCATGGTAGATGGTATTGGTGCTAATAGTAGACCATATTGATGCTAACAATAGATGTATTGGTGCTAATTGTAGATGGTATTGGTGCTCATAGTAGATGGTATTGGTGTTAAAAGTAGATGGTATTGGTGCTCATAGTAGATGGTATTGATGCTAATAGTTGACCATATTGGTGCTAATAGTAGACCATATTGATGCTAATAGTAGGTAGTATTGATGCTAATAGTAGACCATATTGATGCTAATAGTAGGTGGTATTGCTGCTAATAGTAGATGGTGTGGATGCTAATAGTAGATGGTATTGGTGCTAATTTTAGACCATATTGGTGCTAATAGAGATTGTGTTGACGCTAATTGTAGACCATATTGATGCCGATAGTATTGGTGCTAACTGTAGATGGTATTGGTGCTCACAGTAGATGGTATTGGTGCTAATGGTAGACCATATTGATGCTAATAGTAGATGGTATTGGTGCTCATCGTAGATGGTATTGATGCTAATAGCTGACCATATTGATGCTAACAGTAGATGTATTGGTGCTAATTGTAGATGGTATTGATGCTAATAGTAGATGGTATTGGTGCTAATAGTAGACGGTATTGGTACCAATAGTTGATGGTATTGGTGCTAATAGTAGACCATGCTAATAGTAGGTGACATGGTATTGGTGCTAATAGTAGACCATATTGATGCTAATCGTAGGTGGTATCGATGCTAATAGTAGACCATATTGATGCTAATAGTAGATGTATTGATGCTAATAGTAGGTGGTGTTGGTGGTAATAGTAGACCATATTGATACTAATAGGTTGTGGTATTGTTTCTAATAGTAGGTGGTATTGGTGCTAATAGTAGACCATATTGGTGCTCATAGTAGACCATATCGATGCCAATAGTATTGGCGCTAATAATAGATGGTATAGTTGCTAATAGTAGACCATATTGATGCCAATAGCATTGGTGCTAATAGTATGAGGTATTGGTACTAATAGTAGGTGGTATTTGTGCTAATAGTAGATGGAATTGGTGCTAGTAGTAGGTGGTATTGGTACTAATAGTAGTCCATATTGATGCTAATAGTGGGGCTAACGTGTCTTATTAGTAGTTTACAGTATTGGTGCTCACAGTAGATGGTATTGGTGTTAAAAGTAGGTGGTATTGGTGCTCATGGTAGATGGTATTGGTGCTAATAGTAGACCATATTGATGCTAACAATAGATGTATTGGTGCTAATTGTAGATGGTATTGGTGCTCATAGTAGACGGTATTGGTGTTAAAAGTAGGTGGTATTGGTGCTCATAGTAGATGGTATTGGTGCTAATAGTAGACCATATTGGTGCTAATAGTAGACCATATTGATGCTAATAGTAGGTGGTATTGCTGCTAATAGTAGATGGTGTGGATGCTAATAGTAGATGGTATTGGTGCTAATTTTAGACCATATTGGTGCTAATAGAGATTGTGTTGACGCTAATGGTAGACCATATTGATGCTAATAGTAGATGGTATTGGTGCTCATCGTAGATGGTATTGATGCTAATAGCTGACCATATTGATGCTAACAGTAGCTGTATTGGTGCTAATTGTAGATGGTATTGATGCTAATAGTAGATGGTATTGGTGCTAATAGTAGACGGTATTGGTACCAATAGTTGATGGTATTGGTGCTAATAGTAGACCATGCTAATAGTAGGTGACATGGTATTGGTGCTAATAGTAGACCATATTGATGCTAATCGTAGGTGGTATCGATGCTAATAGTAGACCATATTGATGCTAATAGTAGATGTATTGATGCTAATAGTAGGTGGTGTTGGTGGTAATAGTAGACCATATTGATACTAATAGGTTGTGGTATTGGTTCTAATAGTAGGTGGTATTGGTGCTAATAGTAGACCATATTGATACTAATAGTAGGAGGTATTCATGCTAATAGTAGGTGGTATTCATGCTAATAGTAGATGGTGTTGTTGCTAATAGTAGATGTATCGATGCTAATAGTAGGCGGTATTGGTGTTAATAGTAGACCATATTGATGCTAATAGTAGGTGGTATTGGTGCTAATAGTAGGCGGTATTGGTGCTCATAGTAGGCGGTATTGGTGCTAATAGTAGACGGTATTGGTGCTAATAGTATATGGTATTGATTGAGAGGTATGTCACCACAAGGTATGTGATTTTAGTGAGAACAGGGTGTAATGGGTAGTTTTGCATGGCGTTCTCAGCAGGAAAGAGGCCCTCGGTTGCCACTGGCATAATGCTTATAAGTCTTAATGTTAAATTGCTAAATCCTACAGCACTTTTGATGCTGTGTTGTGTACCATTTATTCCAGAGCCTCAAACAACCGAGAGTATGTTAAGGCTTGTCATAATAATAATTAGGTAGTGTCCGGTGCCTTTTATGAGTTCATCACTGCCGTCAGGTTATAAACAGCGAAAGAGAGGCATCTTACACAAAACAAAACCAGCTATCCAGAGCAGGGTAAACCTGAATAAGTTGAATTTACTTGAAAAAATAATAATGGAGGATTGTGTTTTCCCTGTTGGTATAAAAACCAAGTACATTATTTGTTAAGTGCGGACGACCATTTACACTTAAGGTGTTAAAGTCCCACTTTTAGTCAGCACTATTCATGATAAGTGAGCAGGGGAGAGTTAAACATCGAGTTCATTAATACTTAAAAAGGACACGTGTTGATGAATAACTTATTGGAAATCACCAGCAGAAGTGGGTGCAGTTTCCCTTTCCATCTTAAGTGTCTGGTTAGATGTGAGGTCAGAACATTGCTACTACTGATCCAGTGGAGTAAAACCTTTACCTGCTCGTCAGTCCATCTGCACCCTGCAGGCTCTGTGGTACCCCACCATGTGCACCCCGCAGGCTCTGTGGTACCACACCATGTGCACCCCGCAGGCTCTGTGGTACCCCACCATGTGCACCCCGCAGGCTCTGTGGTACCACACCATGTACACCCTGCAGGCTCTGTGGTACCACACCATGTACACCCTGCAGGCTCTGTGGTACCCCACCATGTGCACCCCGCAGGCTCTGTGGTACCACACCATGTACACCCCGCAGGCTCTGTGGTACCACACCATGTACACCCCGCAGGCTCTGTGGTACCACACCATGTACACCCCGCAGGCTCTGTGGTACCACACCATGTGCACCCCGCAGGCTCTGTGGTACCACACCATGTGCACCCCGCAGGCTCTGTGGTACCACACCATGTACACCCCGCAGGCTCTGTGGTACCACACCATGTACACCCTGCAGGCTCTGTGGTACCACACCATGTGCACCCCGCAGGCTCTGTGGTACCACACCATGTGCACCCCGCAGGCTCTGTGGTACCACACCATGTGCACCCCGCAGGCTCTGTGGTACCACACCATGTGCACCCCGCAGGCTCTGTGGTACCACACCATGTGCACCCCGCAGGCTCTGTGGTACCACACCATGTGCACCCCGCAGGCTCTGTGGTACCACACCATGTGCACCCCGCAGGCTCTGTGGTACCACACCATGTACACCCCGCAGGCTCTGTGGTACCACACCATGTGCACCCCGCAGGCTCTGTGGTACCACACCATGTGCACCCCGCAGGCTCTGTGGTACCACACCATGTGCACCCCGCAGGCTCTGTGGTACCACACCATGTACACCCCGCAGGCTCTGTGGTACCACACCATGTGCACCCCGCAGGCTCTGTGGTACCACACCATGTGCACCCCGCAGGCTCTGTGGTACCACACCATGTGCACCCTGCAGGCTCTGTGGTACCACACTGCATCCAGTGGCCACACATACTCATCCATCCATTACACCGACAAACCTTCACCTACCACACTTCTTCTGTGTGCCGGTCCTGTCAGCTGTCTGCAGTCGGCGTCTGCATGCCTGCAGGTGGACACTGGAGTCTACAGTCACTGATCTTTCAGGTTGTACGTATCGACCGCTAGCCATAATTTCATATGATAGTGGTAAATAGTGTCTGCGTAAAAGGGCCATGTACAACACACTCAGTTACATTTTCCAAAATGCATGTGTGCACTAAAGCAGTGTCAACGCAGGGAGACGTGTGGCTTACAGAGCTGACGTTGGTGGCCAGCGAGCTTTTGGTGCCCAGGCTCTTTCCTGCATGTATTCTAACGTGAAGAGTCTGTCTATAGTCCAGGAGCTGCAGCAGAGCCCAGGTCTGTTTGCTGATGTTCACAATATAACTGGTGTTTTGGTTGCTTGATAAACACTGTAAAACAAAGCAATATTATCTCGTGTCCATTTCCTAGGGAGAGTTGGTAAATTATATGCATGAACTTGATATCTCACAGAACATTGTGAGATGTTATGGGCTAAGCTAACTGCTAGCCTATGCAGACCGGCGGTTCCGACAGTCATCCTGTGGCTGGCTTTTGTTCTCCTGGGCAGTGATTTTTTTAATTTATTTTTTTAATTTGGATATGTGCTCTTGTAGTTCTTGGATGTGTGTTTTTGTCTTGGTGTTGCACTGCTGTGGGCTGGGGGGAAACGATATAAAGTAAATAAAGTGTTCCTGATTCCTGAATATCGGTCAGAAATAAATGCAAATGGCGTTCCTCTGTGAAGGGGCGTAAAGGAGCATGCGTGCTCTGCTCCTGTCAGCCTGCACAGCACAGATCAACACCCTCGCCCACTTCCCTTCAACCTCTGCCTCCACTGCTGGTCTGGAAGTGTTGACTTATGGTCCGTCAATAAACTGACAAGGGAGGCGAAACACGCACGTGCCCGCTGCACAATCCATCACTCGTCAGTACGCAGCGTGCCGTGGTTTCTGGCTGCAGATGGAAGAGCCTGCATGCAGTCTGCATGGTCTTCATCAGACTGGACCAACTTACTGACTGCTGTATCGGTCAACAAGTTGGTCTATCGGTCAACAAGTTGGTCTATCGGTCAATAAGTTGGTCTATCGGTCAATAAGTTGGTCTATCGGTCAACAAGTTGGTCTATCGGTCAATAAGTTGGGTCTATCGGTCAATAAGTTGGTCTATCGGTCAATAAGTTGGTCTATCGGTCAATAAGTTGGGTCTATCGGTCAATAAGTTGGTCTATCGGTCAATAAGTTGGTCTATCGGTCAATAAGTTGGTCTATCGGTCAATAAGTTGGGTCTATCGGTCAATAAGTTGGTCTATCGGTCAATAACTTGGTCTATCGGTCAACAAGTTGGTCTATCGGTCAATAAGTTGGTCTATCGGTCAACAAGTTGGTCTATCGGTCAATAAGTTGGTCTATCGGTCAACAAGTTGGTCTATCGGTCAATAAGTTGGTCTATCGGTCAATAACTTGGTCTATCGGTCAACAAGTTGGTCTATCGGTCAATAAGTTGGTCTATCGGTCAACAAGTTGGTCTATCGGTCAATAAATTGGGTCTATCGGTCAACAAGTTGGTCTATCGGTCAATAAGTTGGTCTATCGGTCAATAAATTGGGTCTATCGGTCAATAAATTGGGTCTATCGGTCAATAAGTTGGTCTATCGGTCAACAAGCTGCTCACGTTAGAAACGTGCTAGTCTTCTGGCATGTTCTCTAACGCACATCCGCGCTCGACTCGTGCTGACAGGTTCGGGTCTAGAGAGAATGACACGAAACGTGTTCCGTATTTTCCGTAACTTTGTCCTGATCTGCTTCCTGTCAGTCATGAACTCCGTTTGCCCTCGTGTTCCACTGAACCCGCTGCGTCCCTGCGTGGACCGGGTGTCGTGAAGAAGTGAGGGGGCGCGCGTCTTCAGTACACATTCTGACTCACGCGCGTGTGTGACGCATCCTGGCATTTACCCTTTCCCCCCTCTCCACGCCAGCTCTCTCTCGCACCCTGCTCTGCCGTCCTCCGCGCCTCTCCAACCCTCCGCCACGCGTCGTGGTGCTTCCCCCGCGTCGCTGTGCGCAGCCGACGGGGGACAGGAAGAGTGGCCACATGTGGCGTTCAGATCCGGCGTTGTTCCAACATCTGGGACCCGCCAGATTACACGACCCTGTCCTGGACGTTTCGACCCCCCCCCCCACGTGTTAGCCCCTGGTCTAACCACACCGAAGCCGAGGCTCAGCCGTGCCGTCTGCAACCGGAATGCAGCGGGTCTACAGCGAGCCCCGGTCTCGCCGGTCTGCGGACAAAGGACACGATGCTGCGCTTCCGGGTTGCGTGCAGCGCAGACGCCCAAATCCAGCCGTGCGCGCGGATGATGCGCCAATCGTCCCCGTTAACTTGTGTGGAGAGCTGCTGCGTCCAAATCCCGCGCATCGCCTTGGACGGTCATGACGTCACCGGCGAGGCTCAGTTCGCCCGCGAGGCTCAGTTGGCCCGGTTCACCTGTGGCGAGGACAACCAGATCGTGGTATTAACGGGAGTGTTTTAGGGATTTTATCAACCCTGGCCCTGACCCCTGGTTGTGGATGCCCGCGTTTCTGGTGACCTGGGCGAACGGAGCCTCGCTGGTGACGTCATGACCGTCCAAGGCGACGCGCGGTATTTGGACGCATCAGCTCTCCACACGAGTTAGCGGAAAGGCTTGGCGCATCATCTGCACGCACAGCTGGGTTTTGGCGTGCGCGTTGCACGCAACGTGTAATATCGTGTGGTTTATACGCGGGTTGGTGAGACCATGCCGCTACAATAAGGTAGGGTCACATGATGTGCCGGGTCACATGACGTGCCGGGTCACAGATTCTGGTGAAACACCTGTTACCGTGAGACACAGCGCTGTCTCCAGCCGATGCGCATCTTGCGCGCAACGCGCACGCGGGCCGGCTGCGCTCGCTGTTGTTCAGAGCCGCCCCTGCAAACAATAATGGACCAAAAAGCATGTGTCATTAGCATCACCATACATTTAATGAGCCTCACAACAATCACAAAACAAGCATCGAGTCAGTAGGACCAAGGAGTTCAGATTATTTACATCCCGTTTCGTTTTACAAGTCAACCAAACACTCTCAACACGAGTTACACGACACCGAATGTGTACAAAAATATAGTATATGCAAACTTTCTATATTAAACGACGACTGTACATTGCATTTAAAGCGTCCTTATCCCAGTCAGTGTACAAAACGGACACACAAAGCAAGGCACCGGAGGGGTAATATAGCGATACACAACCGTGTCGGAATGATCACTTTGTCAATTCAATAATTTAAAACGCGCCGTCCTCTCAGAGATTATTGCCGTTATGTCACATCTCAACATGCTGCCCGGTAACACGTGGCACATTAAAACTCTCCGTTTTATTAAAATTCCTCAATTGTATTGTTAATAATCGACAACTTTTTCTACGTAAAACTTGAACATGACAAAGTGCACTCAGTCTCTCCACCCGACCCGCGCCAGAACGTGTGAAACTGCGGGAACCTGCGTGCGCAATTACGCACGGCTGTACTCCAAAGTTATTTGCCGCTGTGCCAACGTCAGCTTTCCGCTGTTTGTTTGTTTGCCTGCCCGCCCCACAGTATTCAGTCAACCGTCCTCTTAGCTCACAACCACCACACGGGACATTTCATGGCACCGTTCTTGTTTAGGTTTAGTGTACGCCTACGTCATATGCTGCCAGAATGTCAACGCGACTCTCAGCGATCCACCCTGCCGCTCTATGTACACATGCCGCCGGACGAGCGATCCAGGCCCGAGCTGTTGGACGAAGACGACGAGGAAGAAACGGCGGAGGACTTCCTGTCCTTCTGTCTCAGGTGGATTTTAGTGTGTCTCTTTCTCTCGTCGCTCCTGGCGAACTTGCGGCCGCAGAAGTCGCAGGCGAAGGGCTTCTCCCCGGTGTGCGTGCGGATGTGCGTGGTGAGGTGGTCGCTGCGGCTGAAGTTGCGCATACAGATGCGGCACTGGAAGGGCTTGTGTCCCGTGTGGATCCGGATGTGCCGGGTCAGCTCGTCGGAGCGGGAGAACCGCCTGTCGCATCCCTCGGCGGGGCAGGGGTAAGGCCGCTCGTGAATGGGTGTCTTGCTGGGTCTGTTCGGATACTTTCTGGGCCGCAGGATCGGCCTCAGA
This sequence comes from Lampris incognitus, assembly GCF_029633865.1. Taxonomy (NCBI): domain Eukaryota; kingdom Metazoa; phylum Chordata; class Actinopteri; order Lampriformes; family Lampridae; genus Lampris; species Lampris incognitus. Next base: position 38,427,945 of record NC_079227.1, read on the forward strand.
GGCAGGTTTTGTGGGCTGTAGGCGGACGGAAGCCTGGGTAGCCCTCCTTCGGGGCCGCCGCCGCTCGGACCCAGCGTGTAGTTCCTGATAGTGTTGAGCGGGGTCAGGGGTGGAGGAACGCGGAATGAATCGATCGGGCAGGCGCCGAACGGTTTTCGGTCCGGCATGCCCGCCGCTTGCATGTCCCGTTGGCAGGCGGGCTGGAAGAAGCCCGAGTAGTCGGGGATGATGGGGAAGATCCCCGCTGCATCCGAGCTGATGGGCGGCTTGGGTGAGGAGTAAGAGGGAGGCGGATAGGAAGCGATGGGACAGGCGGAGGCGGATAAAAACGCCGAGGGGTCCTGGTAGATCTCCCCGCAGCTCGAGGAGGAGTAGGGAGGCGGTGGCGAGTAGAGGTGGTGGTCCATTTCTCCCTGGTTCTGAACTGCCATTGTGCAGCTCAGAGCTCCGCTGGAGAAGTGATTCGGGGATCCCGACGAAGCCGGTGAGGATGAAGCCGAGGATGAGGGCGGTGGAGGAAGAGGAGGAGGATGGGGAGGCGGCGGTTGCGCCATGCCCAAGATGCCCGCCGAGACGATATTGATGACTCCCTCGGGGTTCCAGTTGCCCGGGTACTGGGAGTCGATGGAGAACTTGCCCATGTAGGTCAGAGCCTGGTTGCGGTGGGGCGGGAGCTGAGAGAAACCACTTGGATACGAGGACAGGTCCAGAGAGCGCTTGTCTGCGCCCAGGTCCCCGCTCATCAAACCGTCTGCAAAGCCAAAGCAACACAAGTCATTCACAACACAGTTTGAAAAGGGCTCCTGGTGCAGCCTACACCGACACGAGGGAGGCCAGTGAGACAATACAACATCAATTCAGAAACATCCAGCCGGCTCGTCTGTCCCGGGTGCCGTTACGCACGCAGTTTGTCCCGCGCGTCTCGTGTGAGAGCGTAAGACTTCGTTACGGACTTTCTACCGACTGCCAATACTTGCGCAGCAGTGGTTCTCACGTGGTGTCGGTTTTCTTTTTTCAATTAAACCTGAATTTAAGAGAACAATGAAAAGACCCAACATATTGTTTACGCGCTGTTTAAAAAAAAATCGCGCCCGGTACGGTGGCGCAGTGGTTAGCGCTGTCGCCCCACAACCAGAAGGTCCTCCTGGGTTCGACCCCCGGGGTTGTCCAACCTTGGGGGTCATCCCAGGTCCTTGCCGTGTGGGGTTTGCATGTTCTCCGCGTGTCTGCGATGGGGTTTCTCCGGGTGCTCCGGTTTCCCCCACCGTCAGAAAGACGCGCATGCCAGGGTTAATTTGTGCCCCTGACCGAGGCATCACGGCGGGCCGAGCTGGAGCTGGTCCCCGGGCGCTGCGCGGCGGCTGCCCGCGGCTCCTCGCTACGCAGCGAGGATGGGGTAACTGCGGAGCAACAACTCCCCCACGGGGACCAATTAACAAAAAAAGTTTTAAAAATTTTTAAAAAAAAAGGGGGGGGGGGGTAAAAGAGTATTGGCTGTGCGCGCGGTCTGAGTGTTTACCCTGTGATGGCCCCTGACAAGAAAACCCCAACATGTGAACATGGTGCGGACCTCCTGGATCTCATCTCACCTGCTACTCCGCTCATCTGGTCGTAATGCGCTCCCAGGTCGCCGTTGGGAAACACCGCGACCGAGGTGGCCATGTCGTCCACCGAGTACGCGGTGTCGGCCGCGGGATGGATGAAGCCCCCGAGACTCACCGGAACTTTCTCCAAAGTCTTGGCCGTCATCGTCACGCAGCTCTCGTCCCCGTCTCGGCTCCGGAACACAACTGTCTGTCAACCAAGTGTGGAGCTTGAACGACTCGAGGAGTTCACCACTGCATGGTCCTCTGCAACTGTGGGCTAGCAGCGGGGGCGACGGGACGGCACGGGACGTGGTCGGCCGCGTGTTGGATGAAACTCATGCGCCAAGGTGCTGAAGTCCCGCTCGGAGACTGGGTTGCGCTGCGGGACTGTGGCGCGGAGGACACACGGTGCTGGGGAGCAGGGGTACTGGTGCCAGTATGTTTATATGGGGAACCTGTGAATGCGCCGCGCTACGTCATTGCCCATAGAAGGACTGGGAGGGCAGACGGGGGGAAAGGCGCTGCCGCCGCCGATTGGCTGCGAGTGTGATGACGTCGTCAGAGGAATCACTTGTCAATGGAGAACCCGCTCAGTGGAAGGGAGACCGCCGCGGCTGCGAGGCGCGCGTTTTTCCACTAAACACCTCTCTTAATAAACACAAACCATGAGACGCGCCGCAGGTAAACGCGCGCCTGGTGTGAGTGACGTAGCGTCCCGGGTCCGGCATGGCGGACGCAGATCCGCAGCGGTCTGCTTCACGGTCTCCAGCGGCAGATTTCCTCTCTCTAATCGCTCGCCGATATCGAGAGATGCATTCCGTTTGATAGTCTCCGCAGCCCATAAAAGGCTTCATCCGGTGCGTTAGAGCACACCCCGGCTGCCAAATTTGGGGTGAGTTCCGGAACAGGAGAGTCGGGAAATGACGGCCGGGTCTTGCCGAGCTCCGCGAGCGCAGCGCCGCGTAACGAGCCATAAACCACAATCAAATGAGCCAGACGGAACCGCCGGCTGCCTCGGAAAGTCCTGTCAGCATCATTTGACTACACTTTAGGAAAGAAGAGGCAACATCGGGCAATTTCACCGAGTCGGCAGTTACTGATATCAGCACAGAGGAAACTAGAGCCCGGGCACGCTCACGATGACATGAAAGTGGCTTCACAGCCACGATGATGATGATGATGGTGATGATGATGATGGTGATGATGATGGTGATGGTGATGGTGGTGATGGTGATGGTGATGTTATTGTTATTGTGGCTGGTTTGCTTGTAAAGGCAGGTGATGCTGACAGCTGCTTGGTTTCATTCAACAAGGCGCCCCGGACAAAACGAGGCTTTCCCAGCGGAAACGTTCATATGTCGCCATGCAGAGGTGAAAGGTCACATTTCTAAACTGCCACGGTTCAGCTAGTTCCCGAGTGTTTATCGATCTCATATCGCTCAGTGGCTCGTCTATCAGCCGCCGTGGTAAATAACGCGCGCCCGCGTGGCAGTGCTGCCCTCCCATGGCCCGGCGGCCCCCGGTGGCACCGCGGGGAGGGAGGTGGGGGGGGGGGGGCGGTAACCGCAAGACACGGTGGAGCCGAGGGGACGTCCCGCATGTTTGCTGAAAAACAACAACTCTCTCTCTCCCTCCCCCCCTCTCTCTCTCCCTCTCTCTCTCTCTGTCCATCTCTCTCTCTCTCCCTCTCTCTCGCTCTCTCCCTCTCCCTCTCTCTCTCTCCCTCTCTCTCTCTCTGTCCATCTCTCTCTCTCTCTCCCTCTCTCTCTCTCTCTCGCTCTCTCTCTCTCGCTCTCTCGCTCTGTCTTTCTCTCTCGCTCTCTCGCTCTCTCTCTCTCTCTCAATTAAATTCAATTCAACAGAGCTTTATTGGCATGACCTCTCTCTCCCTCCCTCTCTCTCTCTCCCTCTCTCTCTGTCCCTCTCTCTCTCTCGCTCTCTCTCTCCCTCCCTCTCTCCCTCTCTCTCTGTCCCTCTCTCTCTCTCTCTCTCTCTCTCTCTCTCTCTCTCTCTCTCTCTCTCTCTCTCGCTCTCTCTCTCTCCCTCTCTCTCTCTCTCTCCCTCTCTCTCTGTCCCTCTCTCTCTCTCGCTCTCTCTCTCCCTCCCTCTCTCCCTCCCTCTCTCTCCCTCTCTGTCTCCCCCCCCCTCTCGCTCTCCCTCTCTGTGCACGTGCGCAGACACGCGTGTGCAAAGTTTCTGACATACATTTCTTATCTATTCCTCCTCGTTAACTTATCGCGACCCATGTCCCCTCTCCTTGCACGCGTGCTCGTACGCGCACGCGCATAGCCGCGTAGCATGAGGGTCGGACAGGACGCGCAGGACGCGCAGGACGCGTGGCATGAGGCGCAGTGGAGCCGGTAAAGTCCCGTGGTGGGTTGCGAGAGGTGACAGTCAGTAAACAACAGCGGGTGAGTGGGCGTGGTGGGTCGGGGAGTTTGGGTGGAAGATGGTTTCCATCAGAACACGTCGCGCACATCAAAACGCGCGGCGCACCGCAGAGTCACCCTGGCTGCTAAAAATACCAGCGGTGACTGAAAAGGGGATGTTAGGCTGACAGAGTACAGCACTCGCTGTGACGAGGTCAGCGGTGCGCGCGGCCCTTCTGCAACGCGCCGTCACGTCAGTCACTTGTGCCGCCGACGGCCGTCCGTCAGTACACAAGACACACGGCGACGCGCCTTCCGGTTCATCTTCCTCTCGACGTGTTGTCATCGCACGTTGGTGGTGACTAATGGCACCTTCAGCTTTTTACCAGGCACCAGCCTCCAAACGCCATGACTACTCACGGGCGCGCCTGCGCACACGGACGCACAGCACACTCACATGTGCACACTCGTACACACACTTGTTGTGCCAGTCAATAACCTGTGTCAGTAATGGCTGTTAATGCAGCTTGTGTGTGTGTGTGTGTGTGTGTGTGTTAATTATGTTTTAGTACCTGTGTAGGTGTGTGTCCGTGGGAGGAAGATGGAAAGACAGAAGATGGACAGACAGAAGATGGACAGACAGAACATGGACAGACAGAAGATTGACAGACAGAAGATCCACAGACAGAAGATGGACAGACAGAAGATGGACATACAGAAGATGGACAGACAGAAGATGGACAGACAGAAGATGGACATACAGAAGATGGACAGACAGAAGATGGATAGACAGAAGATGGAAAGACAGAAGATGGACATACAGAAGATGGACAGACAGAAGATGGATATACAGAAGATGGACATACAGAAGATGGACAGACAGAAGATGGAAAGACAGAAGATGGACATACAGAAGATGGACAGACAGAAGATGGACAGACAGAAGATGGACAGACAGAAGATGGACAGACAGAAGATGGATAGACAGAAGATGGAAAGACAGAAGATGGACATACAGAAGATGGACAGACAGAAGATGGATAGACAGAAGATGGAAAGACAGAAGATGGACATACAGAAGATGGACAGACAGAAGATGGACAGACAGAAGATGGACATACAGAAGATGGACAGACAGAAGATGGATAGACAGAAGATGGAAAGACAGAAGATGCACAGACAGAAGATGGACATACAGAAGATGGACAGACAGAAGATGGAAAGACAGAAGATGGATAGACAGAAGATGGAAAGACAGAAGATGGACAGACAGAAGATGGACAGACAGAAGATTGACAGACAGAAGATGGACATACAGAAGATGGACAGACAGAAGATGGAAAGACAGAAGATGGATAGACAGAAGATGGAAAGACAGAAGATGGACATACAGAAGATGGACAGACAGAAGATGGAAAGACAGAAGATGGAAAGACAGAAGATGGAAAGACAGAAGATGGACATACAGAAGATGGACAGACAGAAGATGGACAGACAGAAGATGGAAAGACAGAAGATGGATAGACAGAAGATGGAAAGACAGAAGATGGACAGACAGAAGATGGACATACAGAAGATGGACAGACAGAAGATGGACAGACAGAAGATGGAAAGACAGAAGATGGACAGACGGAAGATGGACAGACGGAAGATGGACAGACAGAAGATGGACAGACAGAAGATGGACAGACGGAAGATGGACAGACAGAAGATGGATAGACGGAAGATGGAAAGACAGAAGATGGACACACAGAACATGGAAAGACAGAAGATGGACAGACAGAAGATGTAAAGACAGAAGATGGACAGACAGAAGATGGACAGACAGAAGATGGAAAGACAGAAGATGGAAAGACAGAAGATGGACAGACAGAAGATGGACACACAGAACATGGACAGACAGAAGATTGACAGACAGAAGATGCACAGACAGAAGATGGACATACAGAAGATGGACAGACAGAAGATGGAAAGACAGAAGATGGATAGACAGAAGATGGAAAGACAGAAGATGGACAGACAGAAGATGGACAGACAGAAGATTGACAGACAGAAGATGCACAGACAGAAGATGGACATACAGAAGATGGACAGACAGAAGATGGACAGACAGAAGATGGATAGACAGAAGATGGAAAGACAGAAGATGGACAGACAGAAGATGGACAGACAGAAGATGGAAAGACAGAAGATGGATAGACAGAAGATGGAAAGACAGAAGATGGACAGACAGAAGATGGACAGACAGAAGATGGAAAGACAGAAGATGGATAGACAGAAGATGGAAAGACAGAAGATGCACAGACAGAAGATGGACAGACAGAAGATGGAAAGACAGAAGATGGATAGACAGAAGATGGAAAGACAGAAGATGGACAGACAGAAGATGGAAAGACAGACAGAAGATTGACAGACAGAAGATGGACATACAGAAGATGGACAGACAGAAGATGGAAAGACAGAAGATGGATAGACAGAAGATGGAAAGACAGAAGATGGACAGACAGAAGATGGACAGACAGAAGATTGACAGACAGAAGATGCACAGACAGAAGATGGACATACAGAAGATGGACAGACAGAAGATGGACAGACAGAAGATTGACAGACAGAAGATGCACAGACAGAAGATGGAAAGACAGAAGATGGACAGACAGAAGATGGACATACAGAAGATGGACATACAGAAGATGGACAGACAGAAGATGGACAGACAGAAGATGGATAGACATAAGATGGAAAGACGGAAGATGGACAGACGGAAGATGGACAGACAGAAGATGGACAGACGGAAGATGGACAGACAGAAGATGGACAGACGGAAGATGGACAGACAGAAGATGGATAGACAGAAGATGGAAAGACAGAAGATGGACACACAGAACATGGAAAGACAGAAGATGGACAGACAGAAGATGTAAAGACAGAACATGGATAGACAGAAGATGGACAGACAGAAGATGGACAGACAGAAGATGGATAGACAGAAGATGGACAGACAGAAGATGGACAGACAGAAGGTGGACAGACAGGCCATTCTGTTGTACGGCGTAATGGAACTGATATGTAGTTTTGTAAGTGTTTGTCCGTGTATTATCACTAGAAGAATACTGCAGACAGTACTTTCTTGTTGATATGTATTGTTGATATGTATTGTTGATATGTATTGTTGATATATATTGTTCATATGTATTGTTGATATATATTGTTCATATGTATTGTTGATATATATTCGTATATCATATATCATTGTTAATATCATTGAATTCCTTAACCAGGCTGGAAATTGGCAGTGCGAGGGCTCCATTGCCGTAGAGTCCAACACTGCTGAGGCACCTTGGCAGTCCAAGCCACTTCCTCACCTGTGAGTTCACTAGCCTCTCCAAGCGATTGGCATGAGATAGTGAGACTTCGTACATGGTTATTGGCCACATGAGTCGGGGTAGCAGCCCAAACTGAAAGCACCAAAGCTTCAACTTCCCGGGCAGTGCAGTGTTGTTGATTTGCCTGAGGCCGCTGATTGTATCCTGGCGAAGTTGCTCCAGTTGCTGGGTGTCTTTGAGGTCTGCATTGTACCACCGTCCGAGGCTCTTGATGGGCTTCTCCCGGACCGTGGGGATTGGTTGATCACTAATGCAGAACCGTTCATCTACTAGTTGGCCTTTAACAATGGAGATGCTGCGAGATTTACTTGGTTTAAACTCCATTCGTGCCCACTTGATGTTCTCCTGGAGTTTCTGCAGCAGGCGCCTGGTGCATGGTTTTGTTGTTGCTATGGTGGTCAAGTCATCCATGTACGCCCGGATTGGTGGAAGACGCAGGCCATTCCTGGACCTTTCGCCTCCCACCACCCATCGAGATGCACGGATGACGAGCTCCATTGCCATGGTGAACGCCAGAGGGGAAATAGTGCAGCCCGCCATGATGCCCATTTCCAGATGTTGCCAAGTGGTGGTGGTGTTCTGTGTTGTGACACAGAACTGGAGATCCTGAAAATAGGTCTTGACCAACTCTGTGATGTTTTTGGGGACATGGGAAAAAATCAAACGCCGTCCACAGGATCTTGTGAGGAACTGATCCAAAAGCGTTGGCAAGGTCTAAGAAAACCACGTGCAGGTCTCTCCGTTCTTTCTTGGCAGCTTGTATCTGGTGCCAGGTGATATTAGCATGCTCCAGACATCCTGAGAAGCCATGGATCCCGGCTTTCTGCACTGATGTATCGACAAAGTTGTTTCTTTGCAGGAATGTGGCGAGCCTTTGGGCAATCACACTAAAAAATATCTTTCCCTCTACATTAAGAAGGCTGATCTGGCGAAACTGGCTGATGCAGGAGGCGTTCTTCTCCTTGGGGATCAGAATGCCTCCTGCTCTTCACCATGCCCTGGGTATGACTCTTTTCTGCCATGCCACTTTCATCAGCTTCCAGAGGTATTTCAGGACTCCAGGAGTGTTCTTATAGAGTCTGTATTGAATACCATTGGGCCCAGGAGCTGACATCGATCTTGCCTGCTTTACCGTCCTCTCCACCTCGCGCCATGTGGGGGGTCTTGTGTCCGTATGGTGGTCAGGTGGGTGAATTGGTGTGGGTGAATTGGTATGTTGTTGATATATGTTGTTGATATATATTGTTGATATATATTGTTGATACATATTGTTGATATGTAATGTTGATTTATATTGTTGATACGTATTGTTGATATATGTTGTTGATATGTATTGTTGATATATATTGTTGATACGTATTGTTGATATGTAATGTTGATATATATTGTTGATATATATTGTTGATATGTATTGTTGATATATATTGTTGATACGTATTGTTGATATGTATTATTGATATATATTGTTGATATATGTTGTTGATATGTATTGTTGATATATATTGTTGATATATGTTGTTGATATATATTGTTGATATATGTTGTTATGTATTGTTGATATATATTGTTGATATATGTTGTTGATATGTATTGTTGATATATATTGTTGATATGTATTGTTGATATATATTGTTGATACGTATTGTTGATATGTATTATTGATATATATTGTTGATATATATTGTTGATATGTATTGTTGATATATATTGTTGATACGTATTGTTGATATGTATTATTGATATATATTGTTGATATATGTTGTTGATATGTATTGTTGATATATATTGTTGATATATGTTGTTGATATATATTGTTGATATATGTTGTTATGTATTGTTGATATATATTGTTGATATGTTGTTGATATGTATTGTCGATATATATTGTTGATATATGTTGTTGATATGTATTGTTGATATATGTTGTTGATATATGTTGTTGATATGTATTGTTGATATATGTTGTTGATATATGTTGTTGATATGTATTGTTGATATATATTGTTGATATATGTTGTTGATATGTATTGTCGATATATATTGTTGATATAGTATATTGTTGATATATGTTGTTGATATGTATTGTTGATATATATTGTTGATATATGTTGTTGATATATGTTGTTGATATGTATTGTTGATATATACTGTTGATATGTATTGCTGATATATATTGTTGATATATACTGTTGATATGTATTGCTGATATATATTGTTGATATGTATTGCTGATATATATTGCTGATATGTATTGTTGATATATATTGTGGATATATATTGTTGATATATGTTGTTGATATGTATTGTTGATATATGTTGTTGATATATGTTGTTGATATGTATTGTCGATATATATTGTTGATATATATTGTTGATATGTATTGTTGATATATGTTGTTGATATATGTTGTTGATATGTATTGTTCATATTTGTTGTTGCTACATATTGTTTATATGTATTATTGATATATATTGTTGATATATGTTGTTGATATGTATTGTTGATATGTATTGTTGATATATATTGTTGATATATATTGTTGATATATATTGTTGATATGTATTGCTGATATATGTTGTTGATATGTATTGTTGATATATATTGCTGATATGTATTGCTGATATATATTGTTGATATTACTTATTGATCACATTTCTTGATTCAAATGTCACTTTCATAGTCTTCGGGTGATTCTTTCTTTGAAACAGCAACGTGAGATATCCATGGTGGCGTCCGGGTGGCGTCCGGGTGGCGTAGGGGTCTATCCCGTTGCCTACCAATACGGGGATCGGCGGTTCGAATCCCCGTGTTACCTCCGGCTTGGTCGGGTGTCCCTACAGACACAATTGGCTGTGTCTGCGGGTGAGAAGCCGGATGTGGGTATGTGTCCTCGTCTCTGTACTAGCGCCTCCTCTGGTTAGTCGGGGCGCCTGTTCGAGGGGAGGGGGGGAATAGCGTGATCCTCCCACGCACTACATCCCCCTGGTGAAACTCCTCACTGTCAGGTGAAAAGAAGCGGCTGGTGACTCCACATGTATGGGAGGAGGCATGTGGTAGTCTGCAGCCCTCCCCGGATCAGCAGAGGGGGTGGAGCAGAGACCGGGATGGCTCAGAGAGTGGGGTAATTGGCCGGATACAACTGGGGAGGAAAAAGGGGGGGGGGTGGAAGCTGTTTGTCAGTCTACGTACTGTAACTATCAAGACACCCACAGTGGGTACAATCTGCTTCATCCCCCGCACGCACAGCTGCTGTTTCCATGTGGGAGTGTAGCTGCTGCTGTGTTTGCGTGTGTGTGCGTGTGTGTGTGCGTGTGTGGTGTGTGTTTGTGTGTGTGCGCACATAAACAGTATACAGTGTATTGTGTGACCCAGCATAGAAACTGTGTCATCAACACAACACATTAGAGCTATGGGGTGTGCTCCAGTAAGGACGTGGTGAATCTGAATGCAGTACTTATTATTACGAGACTGTGGTAACCTTTGTTCTGGTAATTACGGTAATATTTGGATTATAATCACCCATAATTATATAATTCTAATTCATATTTACAATAATCCTAATTCCTGACACATGGAAAGTAACATAAAATGTGTGAACGTTGACGCATTCATTGCCGCCGGTAGGGGGCGCTAATTTAGGAAACGCTCCTGTGGGTCGTGGGTAGGAACAAACGACCTACGTGGTCGTATGGGATGCAGGACTTGGTGCTTATTCCATACGTGTTCACTGGGCTTGGTACTTACGAGGGCATATTTGGCTTGCTAAGAGCTCATAATAGGAGGAAATGGTATGATCCATACGAGGAAATGGTATGACCCATACGAGGAAAATGGTACGATCCATACGAGGAAATGGTATGATCCATACGAGGAAAATGGTATGATCCATACGAGGAAATGGTACGATCCATACGAGGAAATGGTACGATCCATACGAGGAAATGGTACGATCCATACGAGGAAATGGTACGATCCATACGAGGAAATGGTACGATCCATACGAGGAAATGGTATGATCCATACGAGGAAAATGGTATGATCCATAAGAGGAAATGGTATGATCCATACGAGGAAATGGTATGATCATACGAGGAAATGGTACGATCCATACCAGGAAAATGGTACGATCCGTACGAGGGGGGCTTAACACTGCTGCTGTTGTTTTACACTGCATCTGACACTGTTACATGTTTCTTCTTCTAATTTCTTTTTCGTTTATAATCATGCCAAGCCTCACTGAACACATGTTAACTTTGGAGACTTGCTATCAGTTTCTCGCCCCCCCACACCACACCACACCACACCACACCACACCACACCACCCCACCCACACATACACCCTCTATAGGGCAGGGGTGGGTAACCAGGGGCCATGGAGAGCCATGTGTATGCAGGTTTTCCTTCCAGCCGGACTCCACACCAGGTGACTTCACTGATACAATCCTCCTCTTTGGTTGAAGGGTTGCTAATCAGTGACCTCACCTGGTGTGGAGTCCGGCTGGAAGGAAAACCTGCATACACATGGCTCTCCATGGCCCCCGGTTACCCACCCCTGCCCTACAGAGACCAGTGCTGGTGCAGGTTATTGTTCCAACCAAGCAGTTACACACCTGATCCCACTGATCAACCGGGGGAGTCTCTGCTGAGGAGCTTGATTAGGACCCACCGGTGTGTACCTGCCTGCTGGCTGGGACGGACAGGGACCCTGAGCCACAGCGGCCCTTTACTGACGGCTGATGGATGTGTATGGCATGAAACAGGCTTGTACTGTCTCATACAACATTTACCTGACTCACTGCCTTATGTTGCTCCTTGTTTGTTGAGCACTTTCCCTACCGTGGAGTGTTTCTTTTAACACAGTTTCATATATACTATATATATATATATAGTAACACTTCAGTATGGGGAACATATTCTAAGTAACAAAAACTTCATTTAGAGTAATGTAACACTATGAACACTTGTAGTTGTGTGTGTTGTTATGTAAGAACAGACCAT